>NC_052518.1:30469348-30537105 GCF_014356525.2 Nilaparvata lugens
ATATTGTAAGGAATTACGCAAAAGTTAGTTTTAATATGAATTGGATAGAGGCTAAACAACATAATTTGACTGAGGAGCAAGTCGGAGATCTTATTACATCTAAGATGGGTCTTGGGCAATATGCTGGCTTTGTATTAGCCCCGAAAACATAAAATCTTGTAAACAGTTGTGTGAGAGAGAGTGAACGATATGTTGTTTCAGTCTAGACATTTTTGACTATGATTGATTGTGGTGTGAATTCATTTCCAACTCGATTGAAAATTAAACCAATTCAATTCAAGTTGATGTATTGATTAATTAACCTCAGTTAATGTTCAACCATTGAGTTGAAAGGTAATGAAAAATGGTATGTAGGAGAAAAAAGCAGAGTTCGAGGAAACGGGGTAGAGGAATCTTGAGTTCAGCGGCAAGAGTTTTTAAAGGTGTGTCAGGTTTGGCAGGTAATGTGACATCAACTATTTTAAATAAGGTAATTGATAACCTGGGAGAAGAATATCATATTCCGGGATACGAGTATTGCGGGCCGGGCACCAAGGTTAATGAAAGGTTAAAGAGAGGTGATCAAGGTATAAATTCATTAGATAGAGCTTGCAAGATACATGATATAGCCTATACTCAAAATAGCGATAATAAAACTCGAGCGGTAGCTGACAGAGCTCTAGCAAACACTGCATGGGACATTTTCAAAAATCCTCAAACACCCCTTGCCGAGAAAGCACTTAGCTATCTTGTTACAAACGTTATGAAAGCTAAAGCGGCGTTTGGTGGGTCTTTGAGAAAGAAGAAGAAGAAGAAGAATGAGAGGAGAAGTTATAGTAATGATATTAGACGCAAAGCTATAGCTCAGTTGAAACAACATATTGCAGGAAAAGGATATTATTTGAAGCCTTACCCACCGCTTAGTGGTGGCAGACTTCTACCCCCAGCCCCACCACCATCATATGGAGTGAGTTTATTCCCTCAAGTTAAGAAACGTAGAACAACAAAGAAGAGTAGGAAGAAGAAGAAGAAGAAGAAGGCATGAATATTGAAGGAGAATTGAGTAATTATGATTTGATTGATTGGTCAAAATTATTACAGATTCAGCTAAGAGGAATATATATGCTAGATGCATTACCCAAAAAATTCTAAAAAACGAAAATGCCATTGTGAATTTAGCAAGGGAAAGCGAGGATGGCACACATTGGGTAGCATATAAGAAAGTTGGCTCTAATGTATGGTATTTTGATCCAATTGGAAATTTACAACCGCCATACGAATTGGACAAATATTGGAAAAAAGAAAATGGAGTAAATATATTTTATAATGTGGAGCATATGCAGCCATTAAATAGCGATTTTTGTGGCCATCTTACATTATTGTTTCTTGCAAATCAGTTGTAATTAAGTGTTTGTGGTGAACACACAAGATGGTCGTTATTACCTTAAGATCAAAGTCAAGTAACCTCTATGAACATTTACAAGAAATTATAGAATTGGACAAAAATTGTGAATGGGAAATTGGACTGATTAATTTTTCTAGTTACAATAGTATTGCAAACATAAACAAAGGAACAAATTCTAGCTTCAAATATGGCGATAAGTTAATCATGTTGGATACCGGCGCATATGAACTTGAAGATATTATAAAATCTTTAAAGAATAAATTGAATATTGATGGGAAGAAGAATAACTTATTATACGTGCAAATGCAAATACTATGAAGATTGAAATTTATTCTGATAAGCCTATTGATTTAACACGTTCTGATTCGATTGCTAAGATACTCGGTTTTGATAATGTTGTTTTGCAAGCAAATAAATGGTATTATTCCAAACATTTGGTTAACATAGCAAGCATTGACAGTATTCTTGTTGAGTGTAATTTAGCATGTGGCAGTTACTTTAACGGGAAAGAAAAACATATAATCTACGAATTTTTGCCAAAGGTTCCTAGCGGTTATTTAATAAACGAAGTACCCTCTCCAATTATTTATGTACCTTTGAATACACGTCGAATACAAACTATTAATGTAAAGGTGACAGACCAGAACGGATCGTTTATTGATTTCCGCGGAGATACAATTACAATTAGACTGCACATACGTGAAAAACAAAAGTAATGGGATATCTTGTTTTTAATCCGCGTTCAAATAAGACCAATCAAGTCATTAGAGAAAGGAACGTGATAGCGTCAACATCTACTAAAAGCAATAGGGCGTTATCAGCTAAAAGTGCGAGAATATTGGAAAAATTAGGTTTTATAGTTGATTGGCGAAATGTCAGGCGCAGCAATTAGTGATATTCTGGATGTGGAGACAGAGCTTCAGTTTTATAATGACATAACCAAATTCCAATTTCATACTCATACAGTTTATTCGGGACAAGAAATAAAAAACTCTGATGAAGCTCGGATAGGAATAAATTCATTGGATGTGTACACTTTACCTTGCAAATCATTTATATTGATTGAGGGAACGGTTAGCTGCACAAAACCGGCAGCGCCTGCGATTACAGTAGCAGGGGAGGCAACTCAACCGGCTGGTGCACCCATTGCGGCAGACTATAAATTAAGCAGTAACATAGTGGGCAACCTTTTTGATGAAATACGATACGAATTAGCAGGTCAACAAATTTCCAAATCAAGATTAATTGGTTTAACTTCTACAATTAAAGCTATTCTTGTGAAGAACGCATCTGATAAAAACACATATCATTCAGCTGGTTTTGACAGAGCAGGATATGAGCTAACAGATAATAAATTCACTTTCTGTGTGCTGTTGAAATTAATCCTTCCATTTTTTGAAGATTTTCAAAGAATAATTTTAAACTTGAAACAAGAGCTTGTATTATTGAGGTCGCCCTCAGACCTCAATTGCGTCGAGTCTGCAACCGGTACAGAGGTTAGTGTAAAAATTACTAAGCTCCAATGGCGGATGCCCTACATTACTTTAGAAGATCATGTGCGATTGAAATTTTTGAGACTGCTCGATGCCGACACTCCACTGAAATTAAGTTTCCGCCATTGGGAAATTTGTGAATTACCAAATTTGCAAAATTCACTTGTTCATTCTTGGTCAGTACGCACGACATCGAATTTTGATACTCCAAAATATATTATAATTGCATTTCAAACTGATCGAAAGAATAAAATTAAAAAATCAATATCTAATTTTGACAGCTGTAATATTTACAATGTTAAAGTATATTTTAATAGTGAGTATTATCCATACGAAAATCTGCTAGGTAAGAAGGAAGTTTTATACCGGATGTTCCTGGATTTCGCACCCTCATATTATAATCATTCAATCAATAGCGAACTCGGAACAGAAATCGATTTTAAAACGTTTTGTGAATCAACACCGCTGATTGTTGTAGATTGTTCACACCAACCAAGTCATTTGAAATCATCGACAGATGTTCGTATTGAAATGGAATTTAATAGTGCAGTACCTGCAAATACTTCCGCGTATTGCGTTTTAATTAGCGATCGTGTGATGGAGTACATGCCTCTCACAAGCATGGTGAAAGAAGTTCAGTAATTTGTTGATAGAGTGCATCACTGCATGCAATATTATATATAAGGTGTGTACTGCGCCAAATGTAAGCCATTATCAGTTTTTCCTTTGAACAGGAATCATGTCCTATTCTTTGTGTTCTGATATTTTGGACAAGCCACAAACTCGCTCTATTGGTATCCAGTGTGATCTTGATTCTGATATTTTGGACAAAGCTCAAACTCAGTCATCGGTACTTTACGATATTGAATCTGATAGTTTCTATTATGATCCAAGGAGAAGCAGTACACCAATCCAGAAGTCGGGAGAGGAGGGGGAAGAGGAGGGGGCACCAGAGGTGGAGGAACAGATACGTGAAGAGGAACAGAAAGGAGTGGACGACAAGCAGACACCTACGAAAATTGCTACGGTTGATCTTCACTGGTTTAAACAAACTTGTAATCAAATTATTGTGAAAGAACTTGCTATCGTTGACGAGTGCAATAATTATGCTGTATTCCATTTCAAATCACCATTTGCAAAGATGGAGCATGAGATGGAATTGAGCGCAAAATTGTATAACGATGTAACATGGCTGGAACATAACTATCATAAAATAAAATGGGAAGATGGAGATTTAGAATACAGTGACTCATTAATACGTGATTACCTTGCAGGTTATGAGAAAATTTCCACAAAAGGAACTGAGAAAGCAAAGTTTTTGAGAAGATTGCATTCTAACGTACAATGCATAGCGGAGGACTTTGTCAAGCCTGATTTCAGCTTTTTCACCACTTCGTGGTGTTATGATGCATGTAAGATACATAAATATAGACCCGATGGAAGATGTGCTTTATTCTCTGCTCAACATTATAATTCTTTGCTGTTTAAAAATATGTATCAAACAAATAATTTCTTGTGCGAAAACAATCGAATGCAAAGTATGAAATTGGTACCGATGTATACGAATGCGCAGAAAAGAAACTTTGCACGTTATGGATTCTTCTACAATGGAAAGGAATTACAGTGTGTTTATTGCTTGCATGCACTGAGATTGCATAAAGCTCGCACGTGTTGTCTGTCTACAATTATTAATGAAGAAAGACCGTTTAATTACTCTATAATAGTGCCCGCCTACACATAGTTTACTCCATTCGCTCGACAACTATGGATCCGACAAAGTGGTTAGCTGCTGACAACGAATTGGAAGTGAGGTTAAAAAACTGCATAGACTGGTATGATGAGTGTGAAAGTGCAATTAGGAAATCAACTCCTGAAAATTATAGTTTGGCGAAACAATTGAAAGACATTTTTCTAAGCACAGTTAATTTGAACGATATAAAAGACTATTTGTGCTATTACCGTCCACACAATTTGTCTATAGATAAATTAATTAAAATTGAAGATGAAGTTATGATGTATTGTTGTAGTGAAATGTTGTAAACAATTTTTAATTCAGATATTTCCTCGAACATTTTGGTTTAGTATCAGTGTAGACTTGATTGAGTGAGGACGCGAGATACGCCCCCCTCAGACACAACTGTTACAGCTAAGTGCACATTCCTACCTTATCAATTATAGTTCATAGCAATCAAGGTCATGCAGTGTTTTAGCTTTGCAAAATTCAAAAAATTAACTCGCCTCTTGATGTCAATTTCATTCAATGAATTTGATTCTATTGCAAAAAATATTAAATTTTCAACAGGATTCCAAGGCGATGATGTTGATCTAGCGTTAACAAAAACAGAAAATGTACATTTTCCAATTTTATCTGAGATTTTCGAACTGCTCGATATACTAGATACAGGTCATCTACATTATTGTAGTGCAAATGATTTCTCAACTATTGTTACAAATTCCGATGAACTTTGGAAATGCTTGTATGACATTGCAGATAAAAAATGTAAAAGATCAACTTAGATCATTGACCTCTCTCTGTTAAGACATCAATAGAGCTGATACCCCAAGTGATATAGGTCTGAGGATATCTATAGCCATTTTTGGAATGCTTGTTCATACTAAATTTACTATAGATATTCTCGGAGAAACACTTAAAAAATAACGCCTGCGGTTTGTACAGCACATAGAAAATTTCAATATAAATTTGTGAAATTTTTCTTAACTGTCGGGTGGAAAGCAAACCAATTGTATTAATTTGCAATCACTTCATAATTTTACAGTATAAAGATGTAACAGATTCACTCAGTATAAAGATGTAACAGATTCACTTTAATTTGTCAGTAGAGAATTTTTCCCTCAAAGGGAAATTATTTTTTCCCTCGCTGAGAAAGGGAAATTATACAGATTCACTCAGTATAAAGATGTAACAGATTCACTTTAATTTGACAGTATAGCATTAGATGTAGAAATATGGATTCACTTTAATTTGACAGTAGAGAATTTTTTCCCACATCTAGCATTCACTTTAATCTGTCAGTATAAAGATGTAACAGATTCACTTTAATTTGACAGTATAGCGTTAGATGTAGAAATATGGATTCACTTTAATTTGACAGTAGAGAATTTTTCCCTCAAAGGGAAATTATTTTTTCCCTCATCTAGCATTCACTTTAATCTGTCAGTATAGCATTAGATGTAGAAATATGGATTCACTTTAATCTGTCAGTATAGAGAGAGGGAATTTTTCCTCCAAAAAGGGAAATTTTTTTTCCCTCACCTTGGCAAGGGGAAGGGGAGAGAGAGAGAGAGAGAGAAAGAGATATATCTCTCTCTCTTTTCAACCCCCTCGTCCTCACTGGGAGAGGGGAGATAAGATAAGGAGAGGGAGAGGGAGAGGGAGAGGGAGAAGGAGAGGGAGAAGGAGAGGGAGAGGGAGAAGGAGAAGGAGAGGGAGAGGGCGAAGGAGAGGGTGAAGGAGAAGGAGCGGGGGAGGGAGAGGGGGAGGGGGAATTTGCACAAACTCAGGGCGGTGGGGGATGGGGAGGGGGGTTAATTGCGCAAAAAAACCGGTCTATCCCCATAATTCATACCTACTAAAACTCTTCCTTTATATGCTTAAGGTAATGCCTGAGCAATAGCATTTCTTTTTAAATTGGCCTGGATATTATCATGTTGATGTTCAAGGACATTGGGTTGTTCATCTTCATCGTTTTCATATTCGTCATCACTTAATCCATCATTTTCTATAACAATGTTTTGAAGGATACAGGCTGCAATGATGGTAGTGGTAATCAAGCGTGGAGTAGTCAATTCTAATAAATTTAATCTCCTGAATTTACCTTTCAATCTTCCAAAAGCGCGTTCTATTGTTGACCGAACAGATGATAATTTTCTGTTGTGATTAGTTTGTATGTCATCTAAGTGTCCATTGTCTTGAAATGGAGTCATAATGTACGGCAACAAAGGGTAGTCACAATCGGCAAGTAGGTGGCGTTCATCTGAGAACACCAGCTGATGATGGTCGTTGGCAAGAGCTTGCCCTAGATCACTAACTCTAAATACCCTTGCATTATGTAGTCTTCCAGGGAAGCCAGTGGCAACATTGATAAATTTACAATTTTGATCACAAACAGCTAACAAATGAACTGAATGGTATTTGTTTCTATTGTAATAATCATGTGCATTATCTACTGGCTGTTTAATTTTTATGTGTGTTGAATCCATGACACCAATTATTCCAGGAAATCCATGAGATCTTACTTGAAATACCTGTAAAGGCCCAGTATGAGAGTATCACACACACAACATAGATGCTTAAACAAAGTCAGAAAAAATCTAAAAGTTAAATTATGTTTTACAAATGTCTGAATTTCAAACCACTAATTAATATTTTTTTCAAATTATATGTAACTATTAACAAACAAATCAATGCAATAGCGCATCCGAAAAAGTTAAATACAGCCTTTAAATAAGGTAGGTACCTTCACATACGTTATGAGCCGTTAAAAAGCTTCAAGATGTCATAAGCCCAGTCAGTGAGTGATTTATCTAAAAAAAATGTTATATTTTCAAGTGTAACCGTTGACTGAAAATGCCTAAAAGACGTTTCTCACTATTATAAAATGGAAAGCCAAAAAATGTTAGGCCTAGGCTTTTTTTGAGGCGAATAGATAGAGCGTCTATTAGCAGATATCTGTGATCATCAGTATAACTTACTTGTGATGTTTCAAACTGTTTTTCTGGATTAGGCCAAGTAATGTGGTTATTAACTATTCCAGAAACTGCAGATACAATCTCTGTGTAAATTTGATGTGCGGTGCTTTTGGAAAAGCTGAATCTGTCACCAGCGGCCAAGAAAGATTCAGGTTTGCTTAGCATCCAAACAAAAAAATGTACTTTCTTTTGAAGAGGAACAATATGCTGATGCCCTCGGAGAACTTGCCCAACTTCTTGGATTAATACCTGCAACGTAAAGCTCAAATAAAAGACTTAGGAAACCTACAATATTATTTATTTTGAAATAGGATGTAGGGGACTGTTTGTGGGTCACTATTGTGTTAGTGTTAAAAATATGCCAGAACAAAGAAACAATCCACAAGTAAGTTAAGTAATTAATTGATGCAAGCAATATTGATTGATGTTAAAACTGAACCTATAGTAAAAGAATACCGTATATACTATCTAATAATTTTAATTCATATTGGATCTTGGACTATTGAAAGGTAAGCATAACATCTTTTTATTGGTAAATTTTGAAGTATCATTTATGTGAATTGTATTAATAGACGTTTAATATGCTAAAGTGTACTGCTTTCATTACGGTATTTTACCAAAAATGCTTATAACTTTACCTCCATTGTTTGCGGAGACATACGAAAATGACTTTTAAAATCGTCAAAATTGTATAAAGGAATAGTTTCTTCAAAATAATTGTCATTTCTAGGTCTGTTCCTTCTAATATTATGAAACAGATTCGGCTGTTGCAAAGGCATAGCCAGGTCCAATACTGCGGGAATAACATTTAAAATATTATTAACATTATTATCTTCCAAAGCATTTAAAACAACTCCAATCACTTGATGGTTTTCCATTTTACAAATGAAATAGGTTAGGGTTCTAGTTTTGTTTAGAAATATAAATAGCAGGAGAGACATCAGCTGTCATGATCATGAAAACCCGTTGAAAGCCACTTATCGGTGATCACTGATCGGTGATCAGGTTTTTTACTGAACGTAAAAAAAAGAACACGATGGAATTGAACAGTGGCTTAGAGGGTGGCATGCCAATTGACAGAATCCCAAACGACCGAAACGGTATATTTTCCCAAATGGCCGAAAACTACTTTTTCCCAAATGGCAGAATTAATGAAATATTGAAACTGGAACTTTCTCATTCAGCCGAATCCCAAATGACAGAAAACTTTTAAGAATTTTCCCAATCGACAGAAAACGTGTTTTGTCCCAAACGACAGAAAGTGGTGAGAGTCTCAAACGACCGAAAGTGTTGAGAGTCCCAAATGACCGAAAGTGATCAGTTTCCCAAACGACCGAAAACTCCTCTAGTTTGTCGCAAACGGTAGAAAGTACAGTAGAAGTGCTACTTCTCTACTCTTTTTCTTATCCTCTCATCCCTTTTTTTTCTTCTGTTCTCTTCTTTCCCCTCTATTCTTTTTCTCCTATTCTATTTTCTTTTCTCTTCTTCTCTGATTTTGCTTCTACTTCTCCATATTCCTGTAAAAATAAAAGGAAATTCAATGGGTAGGAACTTTCGTTCCTCTTCTTGAAATCTATTGGACTAGTAGTTCTGTGAACAGTAGACCTCGTGCAGTTATAAACCATAGTCTCCTCTGATAATGTCCATCAGAGTAAATTCTGTCCTGTCCTGTCGTTTCGGCGTGATATCAATGTATAAACTACTAATGGCTGTTTGGGTTGTTGTATCGACAATGCCAATAATTTGATCTAAACAGCTATGCTTCTATCTTCAAAGGCTTACCGAGTTAAAAGCAGAGAAAAGACTATGCTACTTCAAGTTATCAATTGCATGCCTCACTACATGCAATTAATAGTCCACACAACAGCTGTTTTTCACCAAGTTACAAAAGTTACAAGTTTTTTTGTACATTGAGATATTGAATTGCAAGCGTCATTGCATACAACAATAATTATAATCCACTCGACACCTGATTTATGATGAATAATTCTATAGTCTGATTTTTACTCTAATATTGTCGTATGAAGGAGGCTTCTTTTTCTTCTATATTATCCTCGAAATGCAAAATTTCCAAAAACCTTGTATATACGTCGACGCGCAATTTAAAAAAGAACACACCTGTCAAATTTCATGAAAATCTATTACCACGTTTGATGATTAATTGATGATCAAATTGATGAATTGATCAATTGATGATTAAATTATTATTTTTGAGCTTTACTAACTCTTTATGTTTTCAATTGTTTCTTCTTTCTTTGTATACCGTATACATAATTTTTTCATCTAACTCAAATATCGTTCTCTTCTAATCTTATTAGTTATACTGAATCGTTGTGAATATTTAGTGAAGTGCGATATTATTCCCTCTTGTTTTTATTTTTAATTGTAAAGTTATCTCTATATCTATAAAAGGCTAAGCCCCGGCAGACTGAAATCACACCACAGCCCAAACTACTGAGCCTAAAAACTTGAAATTTTGCACAATTGTTTATGGTAGCCTCAAAACATCCACTAAGAAAGGATTTTCAGAAATTTGCCCCCCTGAGGGAGCTGGGCCCCCCCCCCCAAATTTTGTACTTTTTAACCGCTCATCCCACAGCAAAGTCATGAGAAACTTTTTTGTTCAGCTACGAAAAATAATTAGATTTATGCAGAAAAATTCCGATCAGGAGCACAGGGGAGTTAAGGAGAGGGCTTTTATCAAAAACATTTATGTAAAATCACACTACAGCTAAAACTGATTGGCCTAAAGACTTAAAACTTTGCACAAATATTCTTCAAACATGCTAAACGCGCACTAAGAACGGATTTTGAAATATTTTGCCTCTAAGGATTTCAAAGGAATGAAAAGGATCCTATTCAAAACATATTCTACTCAATCAATTGGAAGTAATATGTAGCAGTAAAGTCTTGAATTAAAAATCTGGTGTGGCGCACTCACACAACTTTCCTTGCCGTTATGAAAATTGATCACTGACGCTAGTGTTCCCGCGCATCTCAAGTCTACTATTCATATATTTGAGCCAGCTGGTGACAGGGCAATAACGCTGGAGACACACATGAGGTCTGCTATCTCTTCATAGTGAATGATTAAATAGAATCAACAATAATTTGCAATTGAATAATCACATTTTCTCGAATTTAAAGCTTATTTTCAATTTTAGGTGAAAATGTTACTGAACATTAATTGTAGAGATTTTCATGCTCAATCTACTCCACTTGATTTTCTTTGTTTCAATTGTATCTGATAATTGGGAATCTATCCGCATTGATGGGGCGGAGCTCCTGAAATTTTTACAGATATGGGACTTGTGGCAGTTGATAGAGCTTATCGATGACTATTTTAGGTATGAATTTGATCAAAATCGTTGGAGCCGTTTCCGAGAAAATCACGAAAAACCCTGTTTTTTACAACATTTTCGCCATTTTAGCCGCCATCTTGAATTGCATTTGATCGAAATTGTTCGTGTCGGATCCTTATAGTGAAAGGACCTTAAGTTCTAAATTTCAAGTCATTCCGTTAATTGGGAGATGAGATATCGTGTACACAGACGCACATACACTCATACACACACACACACACACACACACACATACAGACCAATACCCAAAAACCAGTTTTTTGGACTCAGGGGACCTTGAAACGTATAGAAATTTAGAAATTGGGGTACCTTAATTTTTTTCGGAAAGCAATACTTTCCTTACCTATGGTAATAGGACAAGGAAAGTAAAAAATCTGGTGTGGTACACTCACACAACTTTCCTTGCTCATATTTGAAACTACGATCTATATAATTATGTATATATATATATATATATATATATATATATATATATATATATATATTATATATATATATATATATATAATATATATATATATATATATATATATATAATTGTTTTCAGAGTACTTTTCCTTTGTGTAAATTGTGAAAATCGATGATTTTTTTTAGTCGTCATTTTTTTAAAGTCGTCAAAACAGCTGTTCTACAGATGAAATATCTCGACTATGTGTTCTTTTTATGAACTGCGCTACCTACCTAGCTCATGCACGAGAAGGAGGTTACTAAGTCCATTTCTCAAGGATGGGGTGGACCCCCCATTAGTTTCCCAGAAAGGAGACTCATGCCAGTTGATAGAGCTGATAAATAACTATACAGGGTATGAATTTGATAAAAATCGGTCAAGTTATTTTTGAAAAAACCGTGAAAAACATGGTTTTTTAGTAATTATCCGCCATTTTTCTGAAGAATATTACGGTGCTCCTGCAATTTTCCCAGAAATGAGACTCGTGCCAGTTGATAGGGCTCATCCATGGTATAAATTTGAAGAAAATCGTTAGAGCCGTTTTCGAGAAAACCGTAAATAACATGGTTTTTTGGTCATTATCCGCCATTTTTCTCAAGAATATTACGGAGCTCCTGAAATTTTCCCAGAAATGAGACTCATGTCAGTTGATAGGGCTTATAAATAGCTATCCATGGTATGAATTTGAAGAAAATCGTTAGAGCCGTTCTCGAGAAAACCGTGAAAAACATGGTTTTTTAGTAATTATCCGCCATTTTTCCGCCATTTTGAATTTAATTTTATTGAAATTCTTATTGTCGGATCCTCATGGTATAAGGACCTTAAGTTAAAAATTTCAAGTCAATCGGTTAATTAGGAATGGAGCTATCGTGTTCACAGATATACACACATACACACACACACACAGACCAATACCCAAAAATCATGTTTTTGGACTCAGGGGACCTTGAAACGTATAGAAAACTTGAAATTATATAGGGCATATATATAGGTAATTATATAGGTAATAGGGCAAGGAAAGTAAAAATAATAAAAATGGATAGGTTAAATCAGTGTTTCAGAAATGAATTTAATGTTTTCATAGTTGTTGACTGTCAATAGATGGTCCAGGAAATACGCGATGTACGATGAATCACACAGAATTCCATAATTATATTCTTTCCATCTTCCATTTTAGGATGAATATAAGCTAAGCTGAATTCAAAAATTTTTAAATTATTCTTTCATTCTTCAGTAATTAATGGATGCAATTTGAACAACTCTCTTTCATGAGGTGAATATTTTTTTCCAACATTTTCCAGTTTTTTGATGATAGGGGAGTGATAATAATATTATTATTTGTATAGGTCTTCTAAGGAACGATTATCTACAGCTGGTACCAATCAACTACACTAACTTCAACTCCAAACTGACGGCGAGCAAGCTGTACCTGCAAGCCCGGAATGTGGTTTAGAGAATAGGGTACAGGGTATGAGGTATACGGTATAGGGTATAGGGAACAGAGAATCAATAATAAGATTATTATTCTCTACAGCAAATAAATACCTGCTCAATAATCCGCAATCTGAGAATTGCGCTCTAGCTCTCAGCAAGCTGGACCTGCTAGCTAAATACAGTATATCAATTTCAATTAAGTGGTAATTAAAATTTAGAGGATAAGGTTTTAGGTGTAGGATTTCTGAATCGCGAGCCTGCAGCTGCGAAAGGATTTTCAGCAATTCTGGAACTGCTAAACAGGATTTCCGCACTAGTCTGATGACTGCGCGCCGGT
The DNA here is from genome assembly GCF_014356525.2 of Nilaparvata lugens. Lineage (NCBI taxonomy): Eukaryota > Metazoa > Arthropoda > Insecta > Hemiptera > Delphacidae > Nilaparvata > Nilaparvata lugens. The sequence continues at coordinate 30,482,517 of NC_052518.1, forward strand.
TATTAAGGGCCAGTCTGTAACTGCCCTTAAGGGTATGGGAATCACTCTCAATCGTCCGAAACGCTTTTAAATTAATAGTCAGTATGTCGACTATTATGAGAGGATAGAAAAGATTTTTCACAGACACAGTCTGTAGAATAATATCGGGAAGACAACAGTCTGTCGTTGTCAGGGTAGGAAAGGATTTTTCCAGGATTTTCCACAAGGAAAATATCGAGTCAGAGACTCCTAATTCAGGAAAAGATTTCAACAGACTTTTCCAAGTAATTGCCAGTCTAAGGTCTACCACAAGATCGATCTCTAATTTGTAACTGAGATCACGGGAAAATTCGTGAATTTTCCACAGGGAAAACCAGCAAATAATATTTGCTATTAAAGAAGACAGGTTTCTAAGAATTTTAGAAAGGATTCGCGGGTCTGAAAACCCGCGACTAGGACGATCTCGAATCTGGAACTGAGATCAGGAAGGATTTTAACACAGGATGAATTAAGAGAAAGAAAGATAAAGGATGCCGCAGTCTAGAAACTTCGGCGAGGAAGTCCTCAAGCTGTACCTGAGAGCTAGAAGGATTTTAGAATAGGGAAAGTGAAGAGAAAGAAAGAGAATGGACGTCGCAGTCTAGAAACTTCGACAAGGACGAACTCAAGCTGCACCTGAGTTCTCTAGGAAAAGGATTGGACTTTTCCTACTTGGAATTACAGCAAGTCAGAAACTGCTAAGCGAATTTAAAATACAGGGCCACTCTATAGTATGAAAACTAAGCAAGGAAAATTTACAATAAATGATAATAATCTCTCTACAAGGACAGAAATTAAACGAGAAAACTATTCTCAAAAGGAACAGGGATTTTCCCACAAGAATAAAAATTAATTGAGGAAAGTTACTCTTTAAACTAAAGGCCACCTTACTACAAAGAAGGAAAAATATACGGACTACCAGTCCTGACATACAATTACCTGAAATGACGTGGATACTGATACGGAGAATAGCGAACCGATTCCCACTTCCCGTATTATAATTAAAAACGTCGTGAAGCGACAGAGTCGAGACTTATAAATTAAGTACTCAAAAATAATCTGCTATAAGAGCCTAGCTAAATTTCCCACTCAACTATTTGTAGCCCAAACTTGAGATCCCTTACAGGTTTCAAAACCAAGGATAATTCGTTCACCCCCAGTGATACGAATTTAGGAAAAATAACCAACAAGAAAGAAAATCCCCCAGGAGTTCTATCTTCAAATACAGTCGGCAATTCGACATACAATATTCCATTCACTAAAATACGGAATAGAATATTAACCCTCTAATACACCACTATTAGGAGCGCCGCTCGGAACGCAGCCGTACACGAACCCGTTCACCGAACTACTGCTTTCTCTCAGGTCTTCTTGGAGCTGCACCGGGTCGCTGAAAATTAGGAGGCCGGGGGAAAAGAGCTTCCTGACCAATGAGAGTCTGAAAAGACGATCACGCCACTGGTCATGTGACGGGGTTTTGACTCAGCTGCTCCTGATGCTAAGGGTGCAGCAAATGATGACAATACTGCTGATTCATATAGTAGATTAGGCCGGTAACAATATTTCTATTCCAGAAATTTCATGAAGAGCGATACCGACTCAACTCGGTAGCCGAGTGGTAAACAAGATCTGGAAATATCTGGTTAGATGAATCCGCTGCTGATGATTTAAAGGGGTTGACGGCGATGGTGATAATGCATACACTACTACGAATCTAACAAAATATATCAGGCAGTCGATCCTATTCCTATTCTAAAATAAAATAAATTCGCTAAATTACGCTGGACGACGGCTCTCTATCCGTCACAAAAATTCACTTTGTGACACCCCACTCCTACTAAGGAGGGGGGGGGGGTTGGCGATGAGAAGAAATACAGCATCCGAGGTACCGGTTGACTCCTCGAAGCTGAAAAGAAGAATAATTAGTGCAGTAGGTCAGGCTTCCCAAGCCACAAGATAAGCATGACCTAACGCTGAAAAAGAAACAACCTGTTGCTCCAACTATTGTAACAGCAGTTAGCAATAGACTTCATCGCTTGTTATCTCCCGATAACCCGATAACGACAGCCCCTGGCTGAAAGCAGCTGTATAATAATCTGAAAGGAAAGGAAAAGTAAAACGGCGGCGCAGAACCTGTGAAAAATGAAAAGAAAAAAGAGAAAAAGATGAAAGATGAAAAGAGTACCATTCACCCCTCATATGGAACACATTAGGAGTCTACCTAGTACTGCTCCTACACTTGAGCACCTTGAAACGCACATTTGGCAACCCGCTCCACACATCACCAATACTACCTATTTCTTTCGCTCCCCTCCATCGGCTCTTGCACTGTTGACAGCTGGAATACAATGAATTGCTATCAAAATCATTCACCCCTGATCTTCTTATCTCGGATCGGGTTTTCAATTCTCCTTTCCCACTAAATTCGCTACCACTACGGCGATTTTCAATTGAATGAGCTACACTACAACCTGAGTTAACTCTATTCAAATCGCCCCCCTCTATATGAGGAAACCGTGACAGTACATCCCGTACCACAACTATATCCTGCCTATTCTTAATATTTGAAACATTCCCCTGCTTCTCTATATTTTTAGGACAGGGATATAGTCTAATAGATTCAACTCTTTTATGGAGTTTTACTTTTTTCCCGCTTACAGGAGCTTCTTTAGAGATAGATGAAAACTTTTCAAGTTTTCTTACAGGGAGTTTATCTACCTTCTCCATCCCGGAGACAACTGATAATTTTCCCTCATCATCCCTACTCCTTAAGCGAATACCATGAGGCTGTAACTCTATTACAGCTCTCATATCACGGAGATTTTTCAATCCTAAAACCATTCGCGAGTTTATATTAGATGTGATAGATACCTTCCAATTATAATTTTTCCCACAAACGATAACCGGTAATATGGGCTCCCCCTCTACTCCAAGACGGTTAGCTACTTCAGAAGAGATAAATGTTTTATCTGTCGTCGTATCAATTAAAGCATTGAGATCCATTCCACCTACTCCTACGTGGACATAAATCCCATCTCCATCACTCTCACTCTCCCGTCTCTCGCTAGCTACTGTAGCAACTTTTGAGATACAAGACTTAGACATCTCTTCACCTTTTGAGCTACCTGTTACTCCGCTATCAACTATACTAGGCTCCCACTCTACAATTCTATCACGCATTTGAATATTCATATTATGATGCTTCATAAATGACATACCCAATGACACATCGTGGGAAAGCCCCTCTACAACTACCGGTTGAAATGAAACTAAAATATTTTCTACTTTTAAATTAGTTATAATTTTTGTGGAAAAATTATTATACTTCCCATTAGTTAATATTTCATGGTGACTACAATTTTCTTTTCTAACACACCCTACTTGCTCTAACACTTTAAGAGCTTTTCCACTAATACAGGATACCTCTACTCCCATATCTAATAGTGCAATAAATTTTTGCCCTGCAATTTCTACATCAATAAAAATGCGCTCATCCCCCAACTTTGACCTCGTACTTAAAACACGTGATGACTTCACTACAGCGATTCCTGATATCTTATTGGTTTGTGAGACACATTTACAATAATCAAAAATTTCTTTACACTTTTGACAACTAGAAATTTCGGGACAATTCGACTTCCAATGCCCTATCTCATTACAATTCCAACACTTAGGCTCTTGTATTTCTCCTACCCTATTTTCTCGCGTTTTTGACGTAGCCTTAGGTTGAAAATCACTCCGTTTTTCTCCATCATTTTTCGTGTTTTTCAGAGATAACCTCCCGTTTTTCTCTTCAGCACGAATCGCCTCATACTCTCTGGTTACATCTAACAACTCATCTACATTTTTAACCCCTACACTACGAACATATAATTTATACCTCGGTAATAAATTTAAATACAATCTTTGAAGCATCCTATCCCCCTCATAACTACCTAACCGTCTCATTAAGGTAAGCAAGGCTTCGGCATACTCATCAGCCGGTTCGCCCTCCCTCTGCTTCCTTGCAATGATCTGACTCTCAAGGTCGTTACTATAAGAATGAGGATAATAACGGAGTTTAAATGCCTCTACAAAATCAGCCCACGTCCTCCACTGGGAGCGACGATTCCGCATCCAAAGTAGGGCCCCTCCCTCCATCAGCTCCGGCAGGGCTATAAGAGATTGCTCCCCAGAGATCCCATATGCGCCCTGGAGTTCCGCGAGCCTCTCGATGAAACTGGGAGCATCCGATACACCATCAAAATGTAAATTCCAACTTCTTACCTTGTCGCAGACTTCTCCCTGACTATACGTGCCTGAAGAGCGGGACAGTGCCGGCTCTGTACCTGGTTGAGAGGCAGCAGCGGTCCGGGATCGAAGGTGCTCGACCATCCTCCTCCTCAGCTCCTTCACAGTCCCCGCTGCCGACAGGCCGAGACTCTCTAGGTAGCCGACCGCTTCCTCCTTATTCAGCCGATACACCCACGACACTCTGGGGTCGGCTTCGCGTTCCGCGAGGTCCTCCCGGCGGACCGCCTGTACGACTTCATCATCCTGATGAGTAGTCTCTTCTCCGTGTACACTCATCGCGGATTGGGATTCACCTAAACCCTCTTCGCGATTTTCTTGGGCGCCAGACGTCTTAGCCCCACGATGGGAGACGTCAGTTTTATTAGCATGACCTATTCCACCCTCTAGGTTTCCTAATAATTGCGAAGTATTGCTACAACGCGGACTAGCTACAGCCGGGTATGGGTCGGGGTCGGTGACCGTATTGACTGGTGGAGATACTGGACCTACACTTCTCCCTCTATCCTGATTCTTTACCCTCTGCTTCTTTCGCGAGATTTTTACTTTCAGGGGAAGAGTGTTTGCCCGTGCCGTTGCTGGCCGATTCGGCCCTCGGCCTTTGGAATACAGGGTGGGTGTTAAGGGAGATTAAGATAACCCTATACAAGGAGACGGATCTGACTATCAGATCCCTACCAATAATTCTATTTATAAAGGTAGTACGCAATCTGAACCAACTGCGAATTGACGGCGAGCAAGCTGTACCTGCAAGCCCGGAATGTGGTTTAGAGAATAGGGTACAGGGTATGAGGTATACGGTATAGGGTATAGGGAACAGAGAATCAATAATAAGATTATTATTCTCTACAGCAAATAAATATCTGCTCAATAATCCGCAATCTGAGAATTGCGCTCTAGCTCTCAGCAAGCTGGACCTGCTAGCTAAATACAGTATATCAATTTCAATTAAGTGGTAATTAAAATTTAGAGGATAAGGTTTTAGGTGTAGGATTTCTGAATCGCGAGCCTGCAGCTGCGAAAGGATTTTCAGCAATTCTGGAACTGCTAAACAGGATTTCCGCACTAGTCTGATGACTGCGCGCCGGTTATTAAGGGCCAATCTGTAACTGCCCTTAAGGGTATGGGAATCACTCTCAATCGTCCGAAACGCTTTTAAATTAATAGTCAGTATGTCGACTATTATGAGAGGATAGAAAAGATTTTTCACAGACACAGTCTGTAGAATAATATCGGGAAGACAACAGTCTGTCGTTGTCAGGGTAGGAAAGGATTTTTCCAGGATTTTCCACAAGGAAAATATCGAGTCAGAGACTCCTAATTCAGGAAAAGATTTCAACAGACTTTTCCAAGTAATTGCCAGTCTAAGGACTACCACAAGATCGATCTCTAATTTGCAACTGAGATCACGGGAAAATTCGTGAATTTTCCACAGGGAAAACCAGCAAATAATATTTGCTATTAAAGAAGACAGGTTTCTAAGAATTTTAGAAAGGATTCGCGGGTCTGAAAACCCGCGACTAGGACGATCTCGAATCTGGAACTGAGATCAGGAAGGATTTTAACACAGGATGAATTAAGAGAAAGAAAGATAAAGGATGCCGCAGTCTAGAAACTTCGGCGAGGAAGTCCTCAAGCTGTACCTGAGAGCTAGAAGGATTTTAGAATAGGGAAAGTGAAGAGAAAGAAAGAGAATGGACGTCGCAGTCTAGAAACTTCGACAAGGACGAACTCAAGCTGCACCTGAGTTCTCTAGGAAAAGGATTGGACTTTTCCTACTTGGAATTACAGCAAGTCAGAAACTGCTAAGCGAATTTAAAATACAGGGCCACTCTATAGTATGAAAACTAAGCAAGGAAAATTTACCATAAATGATAATAATCTCTCTACAAGGATAAAAATTAATCGAGAAAACTATTCTCAAAAGGAACAGGGATTTTCCCACAAGAATAAAAATTAATTGAGGAAAACTATTCTTAAAAAGGACAGGGATTTCCCTACAAGAATAAAAATTAATTGAGGAAAGTTACTCTTTAAACTAAAGGCCACCTTACTACAGAGAAGGAAAAATATACGGACTACCAGTCCTGACATACAATTACCTGAATGACGTGGATACTGATACGGAGAATAGCGAACCGATTCCCACTTCCCGTATTATAATTAAAAACGTCGTGAAGCGACAGAGTCGAGACTTATAAATTAAGTACTCAAAAATAATCTGCTATAAGAGCCTAGCTAAATTTCCCACTCAACTATTTGTAGCCCAAACTTGAGATCCCTTACAGGTTTCAAAACCAAGGATAATTCGTTCACCCCCAGTGACACGAATTTAGGAAAAATAACCAACAAGAAAGAAAATCCCCCAGGAGTTTCTATCTTCAAATACAGTCGGCAATTCGACATACAATATTCCATTCACTAAAATACGGAATAGAATATTAACCCTCTAATACACCACTATTAGGAGCGCCGCTCGGAACGCAGCCGTACACGAACCCGTTCACCGAACTACTGCTTTCTCTCAGGTCTTCTTGGAGCTGCACCGGGTCGCTGAAAATTAGGAGGCCGGGGGAAAAGAGCTTCCTGACCAATGAGAGTCTGAAAAGACGATCACGCCACTGGTCATGTGACGGGGTTTTGACTCAGCTGCTCCTGATGCTAAGGGTGCAGCAAATGATGACAATACTGCTGATTCATATAGTAGATTAGGCCGGTAACAATATTTCTATTCCAGAAATTTCATGAAGAGCGATACCGACTCAACTCGGTAGCCGAGTGGTAAACAAGATCTGGAAATATCTGGTTAGATGAATCCGCTGCTGATGATTTAAAGGGGTTGACGGCGATGGTGATAATGCATACACTACTACGAATCTAACAAAATATATCAGGCAGTCGATCCTATTCCTATTCTAAAATAAAATAAATTCGCTAAATTACGCTGGACGACGGCTCTCTATCCGTCACAAAAATTCACTTTGTGACAATGAATAATTCTATAGTCTGATTTTTACGGTAATATTGGCGTATGAAGGAGGCTCCTTTTCCTTTTATATTATCCTTGGAATGCAAAATTTCAAAAAACCTTGTATATACGTCGACGCGCAATTTAAAAAGGAACATACCTGTCAAATTTCATGAAAATCTATTACCGCGTTCTGCCGTAAATGCGCAACATAAGAACATTTAAACATTCAAACATTTGAACGTTTAAACATTTTAACATTATATTAACATTTTAACATTTTAACATTTTAACATTTAAACATTTAAACATTTAAACATTTTAACATTTTAACATTTTAACCATTTTTTCCCATTGGTGATGCAAAGCTAATACAAGCAAATGGCTGATACAAAGTCCAACAGCTGAAAAAAGAAGCTTACATGAAACATTTTTGAAATTTGTCAGCTGTTTGATTGATTGATTGATTGATTGAGTACTTTATTTATGTAGATTACAATATATACTGGCTTATAGACTTATATACAATAGCTTACAATACAGCAAAATTATAGATGAATTTAATAATATAGACTAAGAAAATAATTATTGAACTGTATATGATATGAAAAAGTAATTTGTAATATAATAACTATAGATAATTATATTGTTATGCATCTACATAAATTGGCGGAGCTTTGGACATATCAATGTCCATTCTTTGGAAAGAATATTAAAAATATCCTCCCCACTAACTCTCTACCAAAACGTTAATTTAATTAATTGAACTAAGGATTTATCTATTAATGGAAATTTTGTGAAAGTTTTAATTAATATAAATATTTAAGAGAAAAAAAACAGAAAATTGATAGAGTAAAATAATTATATAGGTAGATAAGATCAAATTATTGATCAATAAAATGAAGTAGGCTGAGAGTAGATCAGGGTAATCAACTTTCAGTAATATACAGCAGTATGCAGTGGATAATTAAAAAAAAAAAAACATGAGTTTATATGATATATATATATAACCTTTAAACATGTTTTAGAATGAATTGTATTTGTTGGATGGGTGGAGGATGGTTGTCATGTGATCGTTCTAGGGCCGGACAGTTTCAGTCATTTGTTCCAAAAGATGTTTTTTTAAAGTCAGGATGAAGCTCACTCAGCTCTCGATGGACCTGATAGAAACAGGAAGTGCATTCCATGCACGACAGGCACTGACTAAGAAGGATTTTGTGAAAATAGTAGTTCGATGATTGGGTATCCTTAAAGTACTTTCTCCGGTTCTAGTATGTGAAGCATCTATCCTCCTACCTTCAGAGACAAATTTGAAATAATCTTTAAAATAGTTTGGATTACCGTATTTCAAGATATCTTGAAATAGTACTTCAAGATAGCTTGACTATTCGAAAAAGCCTTTGATCGGGAAGCTTTAATGTTGAACTAGCAATGTGGGCTGGGGTGATATGATCATGGCATTGGAGAGAGTAGACAAAATGTAGACAATAATTTTGGCAATGCTGTAGTTTATCATTCAGAGTGACTTGCAAATCGTTAAGAACAGAATTACAATACATTAAATGTGGGAAGATGAGAGATTAAACCAATAATAATTTAATGTTTCTAGGGAGAATATCGTGCATTTTCTTCAATGCATGCATGGCTGAGAATACCTTTTTACAAGTTTTGTTCACTTGTTCTGACCAGTCAAGAGTATTTTTCATAATAATGCCTAAATTTTTAACTGAGCTACAGTAAGGAATGTCATTACCGTCTACACTAATTTTGTGAATCGATTCAAGGTCAATATTGTTATGGATATAGATATGACATGGTCTGACATGAGTAATGTAATCAAAGATGCGGCAGAAAAAGTAATCGGAAAAAAGAAAAAGGTCAAAAATGCTGAATGGTTTGATGATGAATGTCTACAAGCAGTGGAAATTAGAAATCAAGACAGACTGGTTGCAATGCAGAGAAAAACAAGACTTGCCCATGAAAAGTATAAAGAAAGCAGAAGAGGAGCAAAGAAACTCATCAGAGGTAAGAAAAGGGATTTTCTGAAGAAGGAGATGGAGAAAATAGAGAGGCTGAAAAGTCAAAATGAGGTTAGAAAATTCTACGAAGCAGTAAGAAAGTTGAGTAAGGGATTCCAGCCAAGAATCAATATATGCAAGGGTGAGAATGGCTCTCTTCTGACAGAGGAAGGTGAGGTTCTGAACAGATGGGCTGAGTTCTTTGAAGAGATTCTTCGTGGAGATGACGAGGTGAATGGGGAGTGGGCACCAAAGTACCAAACTGCCGAAATTGAAGTGGAAAGTCCAACTCTAGAGGAAGTGGAGCAGGCCGTTAGGAGGCAAAGTAACAATAGGGCTCCCGGTGGTGATGTCATACCAGCTGAACTATGGAAGTATGGCAGGAAAAAATTGAACAGCATGCTCCATAAATTGATAATGATGATATGGGAAAGAGAGACAATGCCCTCAGAATGGAACAATGGACTTATATGCCCAATACTGAAGAAAGGGGACAAATTAGATTGTAAAAATTATCGAGGCATTACACTCTTAAATGTGGCATACAAAATCTTCACCTCAGTCCTCCTGCAAAGAATAAGTGCATATGCGGAGAATATTATAGGAGAATACCAGTGCGGCTTTAGACCTGGAAGAAGTACCACTGATCAGATATTCAATGTTAGACAGACAATGGAAAAAGTTATGAATTTAACATAGATCTACACATGCTATTTATTGATTATAAGCAAGCATTCGACTCAATAGATAGGAATAAGTTGCTAGATGCACTTGAGAGCTATGGTTTGCCAAAGAAGCTTATAATGCTGACAAAAATGACATTTATGAGAAGTCAAGCTAGGGTTCTAGTGGCAGGAAAGTTGAGCCGAAGTCTTGACATTGTCAAGGGCGTCAGACAGGGAGATGCCCTGTCAGCTGTTCTCTTCAACTTGGCTTTGAACAAGGTCATGCGGGAGATGGACCCAACAGGCACAATAATATATAAATCAAAGCAAATTCATGCCTATGCTGACGATATCTTGTTGGTGACCCGGAATCTGGCTACACTTAAGGAGACGTTTTTAAAGATAGAGCAGGAAGGAAAGCCACTAGGACTTAAGGTGAACGAATCTAAGACTAAGTATATTCTAATGTCAAGTGTGCAGGCCCGAAGAAGAAGAAGGAAAGCCACTAGGACTTAAGGTGAACGAATCTAAGACTAAGTATATTCTAATGTCAAGTGTGCAGGCCCGAAGAAGAAGAAACGAACCAGTTAGGATAGGACAGTTCTTGTTTGAAAATGTGAGCAGTTTCGTTTACCTAGGCACAGAGCTGAATGTAGAAAATAAAATGTCTGAAGAAATAAACAAATGAATAATCAGTGGTAATAGAGCATATTTTGCAAATTTTAAAATAATTAAGTCCAAGCTGATAACACGTGACACTAAAATAAAACTCTATAAAACAGTAATCAGGCCAGTAGTTAAATATGGCAGCGAAGCATGGACATTTACTGTAGCCGATATATCTGAACTTAGAGTCTTTGAAAGGAAAATCATCCGAAGAATTTTTGGACCAGTTCGGCAAGATGGAACATGGAGAATAAGAAGCAACAGAGAGATAAACAATATCCTCCAAAACCAGGACATAGTTCGTTTCATCAAATCACGAAGAATCAGCTGGCTGGGACACGTCTGGAGAATGGAGCAGAACAGACTCCAGAGACAACTGCTTGAGGGTGAAATTTTCCAAGTAAAAAGAAGAGGGAGACCCAGGAGAAGGTGGCTGCAGGATGTCGAAGGAGATCTGAATAGAATGGGGATTCGTGGATGGAGAAGGATGGCGAATGACCGGAACGAGTGGAGGCGAGTGACGGAGGAAGCCAAGGCCCACCCAGGGCTGTAGTGCTAAGAAACAACAACAACAACAGTAAGGAATGTCATTACCGTCTACACTAATTTTGTGAATCGATTCAAGGTCAATATTGTTTATAAGACGAGAATGTCCAATTATAATGGGTTGTGTTTTGATGGGATTAAGCTTAAGGCCATTTTTCTTTGTCCATTCCACTATCGAATTGATATCCTGATTCATTATTCCAACTGTTTCATTAATTTTTGTTATGGGACAGCTTAAATATATTTGAAGGTCGTCTGCATAAGTATGGAAACTGGAGAATTTGATAATGGAAGAAAGGTCATTAGCATACAAAGTGAAGAGGAGAGGGCCTAAAATTGAACCTTGTGGTACTCCATGCATAACGTTTTTCCAAGTAGACTTATTGTCACTGACAGATACACATTGTTTCCTACCTAATAGATAGGATTTAAACCAAACTAACGAGTTGTGACTGAAACCAAGAATAGCCAACTTATTCAGAAGGACTGTATGATCAACAGTATCGAATGCTTTAGAAAAATCAAATAGGGTGAGGATGGTGCATTTTCTTTGGTCCATAGCTAACCTTATATCATCAGTGACACGAAGCAGAGCTGTCTCAGTTGAATGGAATTTTCTAAAGCCTGATTGAAAGCTATGTAGCTTACTATTGTTGTCTAGAAATTTTACAACTTGAGCATGAATGAGTCTTTCTAGCACTTTGGACAATGCCGGTAAAATACTGATTGGTCTAAAATCCTCAACTTTATTGGGTGATGAAACTTTATTTAGAGGGCGAACCAGAGCAAACTTCCAGTTTTCAGGAAAAATGCCTTCTTCAAGTGACTTGTTGAAAAATATATGTAATGGTTGGTAAAACAGCAAATAACATCTTCTTGATAAAATTTAATAGGAATTTTGTCTACACCCGTAGCATTACTATGAATACGTTGAATTGCTCTGAAAGTGTCTTCTTCTGAGATTGGATGGGAATGAAATTGATCAGTAATAGGTAAATCTAAGTTTGTAACCTGCTCTTCAAGATCATCGATATGATTAGCAATGACAACTTTGTCGCATTGGTTAGAGTGTGAAACGAAATGGTCATTTATATTGTTCAATGGTAAGTCAATTTGTGGATTCGATTTCTGTTTGCCAAGCCCGAATTCTTTTATTCCCTGCCAAAGTGATTTAGAGTCTTGTCTATTGTTTGTCATAAACGAATTCAAGTACCTAATCTTTGAGTTCCGTAATTCCTGTTTAACTCTATTTCTAAGGCTCCTATACTCTATCAAACTGTCCAAGTCAAATGTCTTTTTAAATTTTCTATGTGCTTTGACTCTATGTCCCATCATCTTAAGTATGTCTTCAGTCATCCACGGTACTCGTCGTTTTCTATTAATCCTCCTTGTCACATAAGGTGCATGTTTGTCATACAGAGTCAAAGTCCAAATCTCGAAAGTCTTGACCATGTCATCAACTGAGGGTAACGCTTCAATTTGATGCCATGCAGTCTGAGCCACATCAGTCAGGAAGGCGGCTTCATCAAAGTTTTTGAAGTCTCTATAAGTGATAATTTTCTGTTCTGGCTTAGGTATCTTATGGGAAAGAACACAGTAGATCAAATCATGTCCAGAAATAGCTGGGACTGGGATTTGGCCTGCTTGAACAACCTCGTTAGGATCACTAACAATGAGAAGGTCAATGAGTGGGTCAGATTCATTAGTATGATGAGTTGGATCGAGAGGTAAAATAGTCATGTTTAGGCATTGGAAAATAGTAGTCAGTTGAAAGTAGTCAAAGTTACGATTTGTCATGTTCAAGTCGGTGTTCATATCCCCCATAACTAGTATACAGCTATAACAAGGCATAAGAGAAAGCAAGGCACTTTCGAAATCTGTAAAATGACCTATTTTTTGTGGGCGATAACAGATACCAACGAGTAATTTATCAGTACTAGATAAGGATAATTCAAGTAGCATAAACTCTGGTCTGGAACAATACTCTTGTTTAGATGTGATTAAAACTTTTGTTTTGATACCATCTTTCACATAAATTGCTACACCCCCACAAGCCTTATTTAATCTATCATTCCGGAAAAGATTATATCCAGGTAATGCAACAAAATTTGATGAAATACTAGGCTTCAAAAATGATTCGGAAATTCCAATTATATTGAAGTCCTGAAAACGGAAGATTGCTCTGAGTTCATCAATGTGGCAGCTGAGGGATTGGACGTTAAGGTGAGCAGCCTTGAAAAGTTTTTTGGAAGAGTGGAGCTTATTTGCTAGAAACATACCTGCGTCATTATTACTATTATTGAAATAATCATACCTACTTGAGGGCGAGCGAGCTGATGTGTCAGTGAGAGGCATCATGGAAGCAGCAGACCAATCGTGAACCGACCTCAGAACGACACATGACGGGGAAAATAGGGATGAAACTGATAAAACTTAACCTAAATGAAAAAGTCTCTTGATTCGAGTGCATCCTGTATGCCTTGACAGTTCGGCTCCCTTCACTATTTTAAAATCACTAGTTCAAAAAAATTCACTGAACACATCAATAAGATGTAGATGTTGTGATCTGTGGAGTTATGGTGATGAATAATCCTAATGGTGAATAAGATGAAGATTGAGGAAGAACTGGTAGTGGGAGATCTAGTCCAAGTTGAGATAGAGCGAGTAGGTATCCAGTAGTGGAAGAATCGAGTCCGAGTGGAGGTAGAGCGAGAAGGTATCCAGTAGTGGAAGATCGAGTCAAAGTGAAGATTGTGCGAGTAGGAATCCAGTAGTGGAAAGATCGAGTCCAAGTGGAGACAGAGAGAGATGAAATCCAGTGGTGGAAAATCGAGTCCAATTAGAGATAGAGAGAGATGGAATCCGGTAGTGGAAGATCGTGTTCAAGGTGGAGATAGAGCGGAATGGATCCATTAAAAACTGCAAAAGAGAAGAAAAAGCCAGCAGAAAAACGAAAAATCTTTGAAGAAAGTTATCAATTGAGAAAAGATACATAATACAACTGATAATGAATAATATTTGCATAAAATGGAAGAGAAATAGTATGATTTAATGTGAGAAAGAACCAAATATAAATATGGATATTAGTGGAAAGTAATCAGATAGAAAGAAAATAGGTAGAAAGAGAAATAGAGATAGAAGGAGAAATAAACATTTGAACATGCTGGATAGCTAGTGGGAAAATCTCAGGGAAAATAATGATAATAATAGGGAAGAAGAGAAGAGAAAGAAGGAATGTGCATAATTGAGAAGAGCTTATGAAACTGAACTATAGAATAAGAAACAGAACATCGTATTGTGATATTAGATTAATCAAGGAAAGAAGAAGAAGAAAAGAAAAAGAAAGGGAAGGAGAAGAAGAAGAGGAAGAAGACGAAGAAGAATAGAAATCATAATAATCATCATTGCAAAAGTCACAAGTCACAAAAATCACATTGCAAAATTACAACAATATTCTAGTAATCATAACTATATGATTAAGAAGAGAAATGAGAAAGAAAAATAAGAAGTAGAGGAGACACTTGAGAAAGAGCTAGATTATTTTAGATGAGTTTTAAATAGGATTAAACGGTGAAATTTGAATAGTTTTATATAGTATTAGAAGTGTAACCAACTATTGGGAGTTGCAATAACGATAAAAGTAGTGAATTGAGTACTGTAATATTTTAGTGATGAATGTCTAAGATAACGTTAAATGAAACACAGCCCCTTTATAAGCATATGAACAGACTACCCACCCCTCTGTTCTATCAATAACTCTTCACACATTAGCTTCTATTGTTCGAGCTGTGGCAATAGTAGAAGATATCATTATGTACACCTAATATAGAAGAGATTACTATCTATACCTATATATTACATCTATATCTATAACGTATGTTAATAATCCAATTTATTTGAAATCCAGCATTTCGAAAATTATTAATTATGGAAATAATTTTGGTAAGAAATGTAATTATTAGTAAGAATAGAGATAATGATTTTCTTAGTACCCTCTGGAGTAAAGTAGTTGATGCATTAAACGTAGTTTTGGGAATTAATATCAAGATAAATTATTAATCAGTATTAACAAATGTGGATCTCTTCCGTTTGAAATAAATTCCTTGTATACAATCATAAATAGTAGTGGAAAGATTCATTTATAGAACAGAAAGACAGCTCATGAAAAATGCCAAGGTATATCTACTGTGAAATCTATTAATACGAATTTCCTATTATTGTAGTGAAGGGCACCTTAGTTATCGAATCCTGAAATGATTTAATGTACCTTTATTTTTTGAAGGTCGGTCATCCTCTCGACTGTGTGGACCCTCTTGGATCCTCCCTCGCCGATAGAGATCTTAATCCTCCCGTCAGATGACCAGACATTCCTGTGCCCATGACGGTTGGCCGCAGCATTGAGGATCTTGAGACGTTCCGCAGTCAGATCCTCGCGAATGGTTACGCCGGAACCCTTCAGCTTCCTCTTGGCGTCGACGATCATCTTCCTGGTCCGGTAGCTGCAGAGTCGAACTATGATGGGTCGGTCGGGTTTAGCTTGCCCTTGTTGAGGTGGTTGACGCCTTCCAACGCGATGCGAGCGGTTGGCATCCGCCAGAGTCACGGGCACGTTCAGCTTCTTGTTGAAGACATCGAGCGCCAGCAGGTCCGTGTCTTCTTTGTCGCTCTCCGGGATCCCAAAAATACGTATAGAATGTCGGCGCCCATATTGCTCGAGGTCGTCGACCTTCAGGTGACAAGACACCTCCAGCTCACGAATTCTATCGTGCAGCTGTTGAATACAAATGAAAATGAGCTTTCTTTTTGTAATTATAGTGTCCAGCTGTTAGATTGCATATATCACTACTTACTAGGAAAAATCCATTTGTCTGAATAGGACTTTATAGTTGAATTTAATTTTTATTCAGTTTTGTGTAAAATTATTGTAAAGTTAGGGTAGAGAATTTACTTCACATTATATTGTACAATATAATATAATACAATATAACCACGTGGTTATTCAAAAGTTTTATAAGATTTATAGTTTTTTTATGTAAAAATAAAGAATAATTCTTTTCAATAATTGAAAAGGTTATTTATTCAGAATAATTAAGGTAATCCTTCTCAATCTTTTCACGATAAAATATTGTAAAAATGTATTTTAAAAACGTTATTTTCATGTGAATTTTTGGAAATTTTCATGTGAAAGAAATGACCAAATGTGGCACTAGAAATGTAGAAAAACCCGTTTTATTCATGTTCTTTTCTGAGAGTTCAGTATAACGTGAAAATGTAGAAACAAAAAAAACGTTATTTCCAAGTTTCAGTTTCACGTGAAAAGTTGGAATATTTACACTTTTTTCACGTGAAAAAATGTGATTTTCTCGACATTTCCACCAGAATATGACGTTATAATGTAAAACTGTGAGGACTTAATTTTCACGTGAAAAAACGCTCTTGTGTTATCTTGGACTTTCCTTTCAGGAGAGGGAGAGTCATGCATATTTAAATACATTTTTTGGTTATTAAATAAATTATTTGCTAGCTGATTAATTCAGGAAATAAAATCCTTATTTTCTAATTTGTAAAGATTGTATACTTTGAACTGTTATTTGTTCTAGAAATGTTCAAACACCAGATCCTGGAGGAAAATCTAAATGCTACAAAAATTGAGATTGAATTGAGGAGCAGTAACATAAACCAGTATGTAGCTCAAAAAATTGCTACTTTAAACAGGAAGAGATTAAAGTATTCTGGAGCACCACAATAAGGACCTTTCTTAATAGATAAATGACATGCATATGCGTTATTTTAATAAACAAACTTCTCACATTATTTATGTCTTAACTATTTACATCCCTTAATTTTTCATCAATATATCAATAGACATCTATTCACTGAATCCAATTCACTTATTTTAATTATAGATAATTAAACAGGTATACTCTCTTGTCTGATGCCAGTTGCAGCTGGGTTAAAATATTATAATCCTTGCAAATGTTATCTTCATCCTAAGCTGCTGTCCTAGATTTAAAAGAGGATTTTTTCTTTAAAGGAGACAGGCTGCTTATAGATGGCTATTGATCTGTACAGCTGGTTATGTATTGATATCCATGGCTACATATTGATGTGTATTGATATCATTAGGTATTTCGGCCAATACATATCCATGGAAATGTATTGATGTGTATTGATATCAATACAGCTGGTTATGTATTGATATCCATGGATATGTATTGATGTGTATTGATATCAATAGGTATTTGGGTCAATACATATCCATGGATACCTATTGATGTGTATTGGCCCAAATACCTATTGATATCAATACTTTTTTTTTTATTGATCTCTATTGATCACTTCCACTAGGGATGCTATCCACTTGAATTGATTTGAGTCCACTTTTCAGTCCAGAAATAAATAAAATAGAAATTTTGAATTTGATTTGATAAAAAACAAATATAATAGAATGATTACATTCAATAAATTCTCAGAACTTGAAATATTAAGCTATTAAGAGAAATTTATTCCTGTTTTAATTCTCTATCCATTCGCAATTGCGAAAATGAATTTAATGAGGGAATAGGACAAAACTGAACATAATAATTACTTCTATTCCTTTTATTGTTTTTTTTAGAATGTCTTAGATTTAAATTTGATTTTATTAGAATTTGATGTATAGTCAGAAACTTGGATGAATATTGATGAGAACATAACCTTTTTGGATGAATATTCTAGCTGTTACACTACTGTTAAGTTTAATCAAAATAATGGAGTGTTGATGTATGTGAAGTCGGAATTGAAAGCTTACTGCAATGGAATAAGTGTTGGAGGAGTCAATTGTTTAAATGCTGATTGCTATAAGGACGGCCAGAAATATAACATCTTATGCGCTTATCGCTGCCAGGGCTTGAATCTATCAACTTTTATCAGCGGGCTCAAAGATCGTTTTAATGAAACTAGAAGCAGATTAAACGGCACTATTCAGATATTTCTAGGCGATATTAACTGTAATATTCTTATGGATCAAATCAGTAATATTAGTACTGTAATAGATATTTAGACGTGCTTTATGAGGCCGGTTATGTCTCCTGTGTCAACGTGCCGACAAGACGAACGGCCTTTACCTCGTCTTGCATTGACCATATTTTGTCAAGCACTTTGAGGCTCTCCGTCCGGCAGTTTTCCCTACAGATATCACTGACCACTACGCAATATCTATTCAGTAGCTATAAATTGTGGGGATGAGGAAGCTTTTTTGCGCAATCACCCCGCCTCCCCCCTCACCCACCCCCCTGAGTTTGCGCAAATTCCCCCTCCCCCTCTCCCTTTCCCTCTCCCTCTCCCTCTCCTTCTCCTTCTCCTTCTACCTCTCCCTCTCCTTCTCCCTCTCCTTCTCCCTCTCCCTCTCCTTCTCCTTCTCCTTCTCCCTCTCCTTCTCCCTCTCCCTCTCCTTCTCCCTCTCCTTCTCCCTCTCCCTCTCCCTCTCCCACTCCTTATCTTATCTCCCCTCTCCCAGTGAGGACGAGGGGGTTGAAAAGAGAGAGATATATCTCTCCCCTTCCCCTTGCCAAGGTGAGGGAAAAAAAAAATTTCCCTTTTTGGAGGAAAAATTCCCTCTCTATACTGACAGATTAAAGTGAATCCATATTTCTACATCTAATGCTATACTGTCAAATTAAAGTGAATGCTAGATGAGGGAAAAAAATTCTCTACTGTCAAATTAAAGTGAATCCATATTTCTACATCTTTATACTGAGTGAATCTGTATAATTTCCCTTTCTCAGTGAGGGAAAAAATAATTTCCCTTTGAGGGAAAAATTCTCTACTGTCAAATTAAAGTGAATCCATATTTCTACATCTTTATACTGAGTGAATCTGTTACATCTTTATACTGTAAAATTATAAAGTGATTGCAAATTGAATAATTCGGAGGGTACAAGAGAGAGAGAGTGATACACCCATCGTTTCTCTGTCTCTCACATAAGCTTAAAGATTGTGCAAACTACTAGGTGGAAAAAACAGATGGCCCAAAAACAGATGGCCCCATGTGTTATCTCCTATTCTCGCTTACTCGCACCATATCTACTGCTTTTTCCTCTATTACGAAAGCCATGTGAAAGAGAAATCAGTTGTGAGTTCCTTTTTAATCCGTCATTCGTATACTGCCAGTTAAAGTGAATCCATATTTCTACATCTTTATACTGAGTGAATGCATATTACTACATCTAATAACTTGTACTGTAAAATTGAATTGATTGCAAATTAATACAATTGGTTTGCTTTCCACCCGACAGTTAAGAAAAATTTCACAAATTTATATTGAAATTTTCTATGTGCTGTACAAACCGCAGGCATTACTTTTTTTTTTTTTTGGTAAGTGTGTTCTCCGAGAATATCTATAGTAAATTTAGTATGAACAAGCATTCCAAAAATGGCTATAGATATCCTCAGACCTATATCACTTGGTGTGGACAAATCATCATCATCAATATCGGTACAGTTCTCTTAGGAAAATTCTATTTCCACTGACATTTAGTTCCCACAACCGAGAAAGAAAACTTTCAAGCTTATGCTTGTTTAGCACTAGAGAATACTCATTCGGCAATTTGATAATTTCCTTAAAGTCCCCCTCACTATCAATATCTATAATTTCAAGGTGAATTTCTCCATTATCGGGAAATGTTACATTTGTTACTCTAAACCAATCAAAAGGAAAATGGTCAAAACCCCAATTGACTTGCTGGTCTGCATCAATTGAGAATTCATTAAAACTTGTGCAATCAAAATAAGCAGTCATTTTCTCGTCTTATCAGTTCGAGCGATTAGAACCAAATGACTCTCTCTCTCTCACACAAGCAGCAGACTGGCTTGCACCCAACTCAGGCCCCCTGGCACGTTGCCGCTTTTCCTCTATTGCGAAAGCCATGTGAAAGAGAAATCAGTCGTGAGTTCCTTTTTAATCCATCATTCGTATACTGTACTAGTGAAACCATTTGCCTCTCACCGCGTAGCGATCTCTGCATTACGAATGGCGAGTAAAGGAGAGAAATCATGTCGTTCTCCCCTTTGATCGGTCGTACGCTACTGCCAGTTTAAGTGAATCCATCATCCACCTCGGGCGGCCTTGTGAAGGTCGGGAGGGCGTTGCCCGGCCTTGACTGAGTGAGCGACCGAGTGATGTCAGCTTGTGCGTACATACATCAAGCTATATAAAAACACATTTTAATTTCTTATCACTCAATGCAGCTTGCATAGTGGAGAGTGATTGAGTGCACTTGTCTACACGTACTAGCGGAGAGAAACACATAGGAGACCTATCACAATTGGCGAGCACTGCATACTCCACAGAGGTTTAGCTCGACGCTAACATTATTGATTGTAAGTAAAAATTTTTGTTACATTCTCATATTTTTGTGAAATAACACTAAATTGATTTATAATATATATATTTGGTTACAGTTATTAAATATTTCATTGTTTTTCACAGCATTTTCTAACCTCACAACTCGGTCTTATAAGCAGTTGTGCTCTCGTGAGGGAAACTTACCTGCATCGAGAAAATCATAGGCGAGGAGCTAGCTGAGTTGAGACAATACCTGAACCGAGTCGAGGAGCTGAGAGAAGCATATCCGATTATTTCATTTCGTCAAATCAACACATGTAAGTTCATTTTTACTTAAATTTTCCTCTTCTCTGAGGACAATATTGTTCTCCATGTTAGATCCTTCAACATGGAAGTAAGAGGACCTCATTTTTCAAACATGAATCTTATCTTGTCAGTGTTTTCTATCATCAATGAGATAACGCATTTTAATATTTAACCAACCAGTAGCAAAGTTGATGCATTTCATTTATTTACAATATTGCACACATACACTTATATGTTTTGATCTTTCTTTGTCAATCTTGTTCCAAGCCTGTTTTATCTGAAGAATCTCGTAAAAAATTCCAGATAAGTTGATTTAATTGTTCTTTTGTTAAATGAGCATTGTTTTCTATTATAACCTTCTTAATTCTATTGATAGAGTGTGTAAGGATTGCACACACACATCTCCATGAGCCTGGGATATCGCCATTCCCCCAGAATTTATCATATGATGTACGATATAAATCACAAACAAGAATATGATTATAGTTATCACTATGCCAAACTCCTAATTTTTCATAATCTCTCACAAAAGTTAAATATTGTAGATTTGTCCATCCTTTTTCTGCTAACTGGTCCAATATATCTAGGTGCATGTCCAAGAGTTCACTTAATTTATATTGATATCTCATTTTTTCTAAAGGAACAGAATGGTATTCACTTAATTGATTAAAATGTCTATCTATAATGAATTGAACGCACAAATCTGAAGACTTTAACTCAGACTCCACTGATCCCGCACCAAACACATTATCCATCTCAGTACAGTAGCTTGATGTTGTATCAGCAAAGACAAGATCACTACTAACAGATTACATTGCTCTAACTTATTATTATTATTATTATGAAAAGCACACTCTAGCGATAATTTATTGTACTTTATAGTACTCTACTTATATATATTTGGTTACAGTTATTAAATATTTCATTGTTTTCACAGCATTTTCTCACCTCTCAACTCGAGGAGTCAAAGGCAGTATCTACACCTGAGAGGAATCAATCATACCATAGACCGCTATCTACACCTGTACCATAGCCCGCTATCTACACCTGTACCATAGCCCGCTATCTACACCTGTACCATAGGCCGCTATCTACACCTCTACACTCGAGGAGATTCACGCAGCATCAACCAGTACATGTAAGTACATTTTTACTTCGATTTTATCCTCTGAGGAGGAAAATTGTGCTCCGAGGACAGTTTTTCTCCTCCGAGCACAGTTTTTCTCCTCCGAGGACAAACACTGTCCTCGGAGGAGAAAAAACCTTCTACAATATACTGCATGCATGCGATTTTACTTCATCTTTACGATACGGTATATCCGGAACATCCAAGCCCCGCTCTTCTTTCTCACACTCTTCATATAAACAAAACGGTAAATGTATTACTTTTTCAAATGGATTTTCGATAATATATTTGCAATAGACACATTGCAAATAGAATGGATTTTTATGTAAGAAATAACCATTTCTCGCAAAATACTCTGCTTTATTGGATAATGATTTACAAAAGTCACAATGTAGATGATGATGCTTTTCAAAATACTCTCCTTGAACGGATGAATCTTCTACACAATTAAAAGTTGAATATCTTTCTTCATATTCTCGTAGAATATTATTATCGTAATTCTCCTCTTCAATTGTTATATTTCCTTTCCTTCTACAGTTCGGGCTGTACCTTGCATGTTCTATTGCTGGTATGTCACTTTCTTCCCATTTTCCCAAATAAATTGAACAAAATACACATCGCACAATGTCTGGTGCAGATGAGAATATAAATCCCTCTTTCGCCATGTTTTCCGCGGACAAATGCGGAGAAGATTTCAACCATCTTTTATCAAAAGATAATAATCTCAATCTTTCATGCAACATTATCTGTCCTTGTGATAACATCGTGAATGCTAATTCACAACTGATTGTGAATTGTACTCCTTTACACACACACACACTATTGCCTATGCCATCCTGATCATTATTCTTTTGTTTTTTCAGTATCATGCCGAGGGAACGCAGACTTCGTGGCATCAATCCAAGCGCAGTCCGCCATCGCATCACCCTCGATGACGAGGATATCGACATTAAGAATGTGCTTGAGAGGTCGAAAACTCGAGTTTTCGAGATAATTAGGGAGCATGTGGCACGGTATGATGGAAATGTAAAGTGGTACATAGTTTTAAACGTTTTATTGTATAAATTAGTGGTGCTGGATGACAAGGTTGATGAGTCTGTTTCATCTCTAATAAATCTACATAGTTACTCCAACATAGCGCTAAACGTGCTTGAGAACTATGAAGATTTTAATGAGCATTTTTTCTTGGCTGTGAGAAAAATCCTCATGTCTTTCGAAAATTTCGTAAGACATGGGAGTGGATGGGTGCTAAAGAAAATTGAATCACTGGATGTGAACGTGATTAAATTTAATCCTATATACACATCCAGTTTCATTCAAACACCCCAGTTTTTGAAAAACAAAAATTGTATTATAAATGTCAAAAATCTCTCTGACGAAAAATGCTTTTTATGGTCAGTGCTCGCGTATTTCCATCAGAAGCCAAAGGACTCACACTTGACTGTAAAGTATTTGAGCAAGTTTGCTCACAGACTCAATATGCGAGGTGTAAATTTCCCGGTGACGACACGCGATATTAAGAAATTCGAAATACTCAATCCGGACATTGCAATTCACGTCATCGCGTATGACAACAAAAAGTTTTTCCCCTACCGTACAAGCATTTTCCGTACCCGTAAACACCAAATTAATCTTTTAATGTTGAAAGGCGATGCAGGAAAAACTCATTATTGTTTAGTAAATACCGCGAACGGAAAAAACGGTTTATCGCGTCTTTTCTGTCACCTTTCAAAACACAAGGGTCAAGTACATGTATGCAATTTCTGTTTTCACCGGTTCACATCAGACAAAACTCGAAATGTAGACGGGAAAGCAAATTTGTTGAAACATGTGGAACTTTGTTCCAAGTTTGAATCTCAGCGCGTTTCATATCCTAAACGCGGAGAGACAATTAAATTCAAGAAACTAGGCGCGACGTTAAAGAAAAAGTACACCATTTACGCGGATTTAGAAACATACGTTGTGAATATTAATGATGATGATGTTGATGATGATTCCGATTCCGATGAAATTACTCGTAGTTACACAAAGAAAACGGCGCGGCATATTCCTTGCGGGTATTGTTTCGTTGTTATAGATGTAAACGGAGAAATTGCATACGGACCTGTACTCCATAGATCGAGTAGTTTAGACGAAAAAATCATGGAGAAATTTCTTCAGGAAATTACAGATCTTGGCGAAATTTTGTATGAGGATATGAAACGTGAAATTCCGATGCAACATTTGTCCGGAAGTGAAGAGCGCGAATTTCAAAATTCAGTAAACTGTGGGCTTTGTGCTGAACCGTTCTCAGAAACCAATATTAAATGTCGACACCACACGCATGAAACCGGTAATTACCTATGTGCAGCACATGTTTCTTGCAATTTAACAGCACGTACTCCGGAGTACATTTCGTGTTATTTCCATAATTTCTCCGGTTTTGATTCACATTTTATTCTGAAAGCGCTCGGTAAATGTAAAAAAGAAATATCCTGCATCGCGAATACGTCAGAGAGATTTTTAACACTTTCGGTAGGCAAAATTAAATTTTTAGATTCCTACAAGTTTATGAACGAATCCTTGGAAGTATTGGTGCGTAATTTGGTAGAAAGTACAGACATGGAAAAGAAGTTCGAAAGATTATTTTCGGTGTTTCATGATCCACCTCGCGAACACAGACAGCTCTTGTTGAAAAAAGGAGTATATCCCTACTCGTACATGAGCTGTCCCGAAAAATTCGCGGAAACATCGCTCCCTCCAATAGAATGTTTTCATAACGACTTAACTGATACACCTCTGTCTCGCGAAGAATATGAGCATGCGCAAAGAGTGTTCTCAACATTCAAGCTGAAAAATCTGGGTGAATATCACGATTTTTATTTATGTTTGGACGTAATGCTATTAGCGGTAGTTTTTGAATCCATGAGGTCTACGCTTTTTAGCTCATACGGTCTTGATGTGAGCCATTTTCTTTCTCTCGCTCACTTCACCTGGAATTGCATGCTGAAACACACTAAAGTCGAACTGCAATTACTTACAGATCCGGACATGCATCTTATGTTTGAGGCGGGGATGAGAGGTGGGGTGTCATTTATCAGTAAACGTTATTGCGAAGCAAATAACAAACATCTACCCGAAACATACGATCCTTCAAAACCGTCTAATTATCTGCTTTATATCGATGCAAACAGTTTATACTCGGAAGCTATGAGCAGACCCCTCCCTTTTGGGAATTTCAAATTCCTCACAGAGGAAGAAATTTCCAAACTTGATTTCGCGAATTTGGACAGCAATTCAGGAACTGGTTACGTAATTGAATGTGATCTCGAGTACCCGAAAGATTTACACGATAAGCATGCCAGCTTCCCTCTCGCGCCGCTACACTTAACTCCACCGCGGGAATTGCTGTCCGAGTATCAGACAAATGAGAACGGTCAGGGAGTGACCAGAAAACTCATGAACACACTTTTTAACCGTGAAAAGTACATTGTACACTATGTCAATTTAAAACTCTACCTTCAGCTCGGTTTGAAATTATTGAAAGTGCATCGCGTCATTAGTTTTTCCCAATCTCCCTGGCTGAAAAGCTACATCGACTTCAATATCCGGAATAGACAGAACGCGAAAAATAAATTTGAAATATCCTTCTTTAAGGCCTGTTGTAACTTGATATTTGGAAAAACTATACAATCAGTTCGGAAACATATGAATGTTAAAATTATTACAGACGAAAAACGATTAGATAAGTACATTTCAAATCCGTTATGCAAACGCTGGCAAATAATTAGTCCGGACGTGATCGCGGTTTTCTCTCGCAAGTTGGAACTTAAAATGAACAAGCCTGTCTATTCCGGCTTTTCCGTACTGGAGTTGAGTAAATTCCATATGTACGATTTTTTCTATTGCAAGTTGCAAAAAATCATACCCTGGAACCGCGTAGAACTCTGTATGACCGATACCGACAGTTTTCTTCTAAACCTAAAAGTCGAAGATGTGTATCAGTTGATTAGAGAAAATTTGAACCTATTCGATACTTCTAACTATCCACCTGCCCACCCTTGCTTTTCCATGGAGAGAAATAAAGTTGTAGGTAAGTTTAAGGATGAAATGGGCTCAAGGCCGATCTCTAAATTTATAGGTCTTAGATCGAAACTTTACAGCTTTTTAGTTTGTAATGAGAATGATGACGAGGTTGTAAATAAATGCGTAGCAAAAGGAGTAAAGTCATCGGTTAAATGTAGAAAACTTAATTTTAATTTGTATAAGAAATCATTGTTTGAACGTAGTGTACATGTAGAAAAATTTAGTATGTTAAGATCCTATAACCATAGTATGTTTCAGGTTGAATGTGCTAAGGTCTGTTTGAGTCCTTATGACGATAAAAGATACATTGAAGAAAATGGTCTGAATACTCTGCCTTTCGGTCATTATACCCTCAACACTTCAACTGATTGATCAGTATGTGTCGTGACAATCATCCAACACCACTAATTTGATTTGTCTGTTGTAAATATCATGAATATTATTAGATCTAAGCTAGCTTTAGAGCTTCATAGCGTGCCGTGTGTGAACTATCCCACTCGCAAGTATGAACTGAAAAGTGAAAAAGATCTCCTTCAAGCAGACCTTATTGAAATGATAAGTTTATCACGTTTTAATAAGGGTTATAAATATATCTTAGTTGTTATTAATTGTTTTACAAAATTTGCATATTGTGTACCATTAAAAGACAAGACAAGTCAATCTGTATTTAACGCTCTCCAACCAATTATTTCTAAAAATAAGGGCATTAAGCTGTTTCAAACAGATCAGGGAACAGAATTCTTCAATTCAAAAGTTAAAGCATTATTAGATAAATATAGTATTAAACATTACCATGTTTTTACCGATAAGAAAGCCTCCATAGTTGAACGGCTGATTAGAACACTGAAATCGAAAATTTATAGATATTTAACTGAGCACGGAACCAAAAACTGGTTAACCAATCTAGACAGTTTGGTTCAAAATTATAATGCTACAGTGCACAGTTCAATTAGAATGAAACCTAAAGATGTTCGCAGGAAAGATCGTACACATGTTTTATCGTCATTGAATTCTGCATTCAATAGACGATATAAATTGAAAAATTCAAAACCAAAATTTAAGCTAGGCGATATCGTGCGAATCTCGAAGAAACGATTATTTTTCGATAAATCTTATAACATAAACTGGAGCGCAGAGTATTTTGTGATTCATTCTATATTTCCTTCCAAACCTATAACCTACTCACTGAGAGATCTAAACGGTGAAGTAATTAGTGGCCGGTTTTATGCAGAAGAAATTAAAAAAACGCAATTAAACGAAACGGAGAGACAAGTGTATTTGATTGAAAAAATATTAAAACGTGATAAAAAAGGATTGTTAGTGAAATGGATTGGATTTTCTAAACCTAGCTATATTAGTAAAGATCAATTATTAGATGAAAAATAATCTTTTGTACTCAATTGTAAATAACATGTACATTTATTGTAAATAATCTATTGAACATTTATTGTAAATATCATGATGTACATTTGTTGAAAATATATTAGAAGTATTATTTGTCATCATCAAACATTGGTTCTCATTTCGTAATATAAGAATCTTTTGAACATCCATAATCTGTCTGATGATGAGGAGGAGAGGAGGTGGAGAGTGTTGGCCTGCATTCCAATCTCTGGGAAACGCCTCTCTATACATGTAGCGTCATCATGCCCTTGGTCATTGTTCTAAATACCAGTGGCTTTGTTCTAACTATTGTAAAAATTTTCAGTACCTTATCAGATCACGTTCTGTACGTTTGTAATCATGAGCCAATTACCAATTGTTAACTTTGATAAATTAATTACAAATAAAGAAAAGCCTGCATTTTGTAAAAATGGAGATCTACTACCTCACAATGCACGAATGTTAATTATATCTCCCAGTGCTGGGGGAAAAACAAATCTCTTATTTAATTTAGTATTTGCTGAAAATGGTTTAAAATTTAAGCACATTTACTTATTTAGCAAAAGTTTATATCAACCAAAATATGTTTTTTTAAATAAGGTATTTGCAGGTTTGAAAAATATCGGATTTCACATGAAAGATGATGTGAGCCAAATTCCCCATCCAAACCGTATCCCTGAATATAGCTTGGTAATTTTTGATGACTTGCAACTGAGTAATGTGCCACAGATAAGAGAATATTTTACTATGGGACGACATCGAAATATTGACACTGCATATTTAATTCAGAGTTATGGAGCTACACAGAAACATTTCACTAGAGATAACGCAAATATGATAATAATTTTTAAGATGGATTTATTGAGTCTGAAATTAATTCACAGAGATCATGTTGGAGGAGATATGTCTTATAAAGATTTCAGTAAACTTTGTCATACAGTTTGGAATCGTAAACCGCATAATTTTCTTACAATTTTAAAAGAATGTAATATAAAGGAAGGAAAATATCGGGATTCACTGGACACGATTCTTTCCGTTCAGTAGAGATTAATTCTTTGTACAGTCATGTTGTCTAAAACACATATGAGGAGGAGGAAGAGGAGAGGAAATAGCATAGTAAATAACAAGAAGGAGAGTTTAATAGAAAAGATTAAGAAATTGAGAAAGGTGATCAGTGACAAGCATAAAAGCTTAGTCAATTTTGAAAAACGAACGGAGGAATTCAATAGGAAAACTCTTTCGCCATTAATAGAACCTATAATTGAATTGGGAAAAACCAAATCTAGTTTGCACTCTAATCATGATTTTACACCTAAAAAGGAAGAAGTAAAAGAGGAACAAGAGAGTATGGATATTGATGATAATGAGGAGGGGGATGAAGAGAGTTATGAGAGTTCAACAGACAATTTTTTAAGCTCGACTAAATTTGAAAACAGTTTACTTGGTTCTAGCAGAAACGATGATGTGCTGTCACAATATCTAAAAACGTTTCATGCGGAAAAAGTGAATAATTCAATCAGTTATGGAATTTCATATAATTCTAAAGATGACGTGTATTATATTGGAAATCAGCAAGTAATATTCGATAACGGTTATATAGATATTGATAGTGAAAGATTCCGTTTAACACATGGTCTACTTGAGTTATTATTCAGTGCGAGACCAAACTCAAATCTTTATAATCAGAGAGATCTGGATAAGTATAAAAAAATCTTAACACTTACAAGCATACATTTAGATCGAAGAGGCTATGTTAAACGAAATCAGGGAATTAAATCGCAAATGATTCAAAAGTTATTTCCCAGTAAAAAACTTAGTAAAAAGAAGGGTTGGGGTTTATTGAAATTTGCAAAAAATAATTCTCATGATAGAATTTATCAATACTTTGATAATTTTGACGAATTAGTGGAAAGATTAAATTTACTCTATTCCTCAAAAGCTAGTGGCAACACCGGGCATGATGTGGAGATCGCGTCTATAATTGAAGAGCTAAAAGAAGCAAAATTAATTGTTTAGTGTTACGATGACTCTACATCGATTCGGACGAATTGATACGCCTAGTGCTAGCGGACCTGTTGCTAATCTTACGTGTGATATTGACTCGATAACACAGAAGATAATCGAATCGATAAATCAACAAGGAATCAGCGAAGCTGTGAAATTTTATTTAGATTCGCAAATAACCAAACTCGTTTCGGAAAATACAAAGAATATTGGAGTGAGCATAATTGAAAGAGAACATATTCTAAGTACATTACAAAATTTCAGTGCTAATATCGATAAAGCTATTGCAGAGAGAACTCTAAATTTAGAATCCGCTCTAGGAGAAGTGAAAACTTTAACAGACAGCTTTTCATCTCAGTTGCTCAGTATTAACAACGATAAAGTTGATAAAGCTTATTTAGATGAGAAATTAAAAGCCATATCGGATAAAATTAAGAATTTGGAGGTGCTGGACAGAAACTATCTCAATACTAAATTAAAACAACTTAGTACAGAAATTTTTACTAAAGTAAATGAAACACATCCATCGGAATTGATAAGCAATATTTAGAATCTACTTTGCAGAAATTGACTAGTTCTTCATTAACAAAGGAAGAGTTTGAAAAACGATTATCTGAAATGGCGAGTGCAATAAAAGCTAATATTATGGAGGGTATTGAACAATTCATTACAAAAGATGCTATTGCTATTCTAATTGAGCAAATTGCGGAAAAGTACGCAACTAAAAATGATATAGGAGATTTTATTAAGAAAAACGAGATGGCAGTCGCTGTGAAAAGCGTTCGTGATGAAATAGCTGAGGCAATTAAAAATTCGGAAGAGGGTGCTGTCATGAGACTGCAATGTTCGGCTCCATTCATTGACTATCTAAATTATTCATACACAGAGTGGCCCTGGACATCGTATCCAAATACGCCCAGGTTTCTTTTCACATGAACTGGATTGAGGCCAAACAACATAACCTTACAGAAAATCAGGTAGTGCAAATTATTACAGAAAAAATGGATTTAGCCAAATATAAAGACTTTATATTGGGCCGAAAACATAAAATCTTGTAAACAGTTGTGTGAGAGAGAGTGAACGATATGTTGTTTCAGTCTAGACATTTTTGACTATGATTGATTGTGGTGTGAATTCATTTCCAACTCGATTGAAAATTAAACCAATTCAATTCAAGTTGATGTATTGATTAATTAACCTCAGTTAATGTTCAACCATTGAGTTGAAAGGTAATGAAAAATGGTATGTAGGAGAAAAAAGCAGAGTTCGAGGAAACGGGGTAGAGGAATCTTGAGTTCAGCGGCAAGAGTTTTTAAAGGTGTGTCAGGTTTGGCAGGTAATGTGACATCAACTATTTTAAATAAGGTAATTGATAACCTGGGAGAAGAATATCATATTCGGGATACGAGTATTGCGGGCCGGGCACCAAGGTTAATGAAAGGTTAAAGAGAGGTGATCAAGGTATAAATTCATTAGATAGAGCTTGCAAGATACATGATATAGCCTATACTCAAAATAGCGATAATAAAACTCGAGCGGTAGCTGACAGAGCTCTAGCAAACGCTGCATGGGACATTTTCAAAAATCCTCAAACACCCCTTGCCGAGAAAGCACTTAGCTATCTTGTTACAAACGTTATGAAAGCTAAAGCGGCGTTTGGTGGGTCTTTGAGAAAGAAGAAGAAGAAGAAGAATGAGAGGAGAAGTTATAGTAATGATATTAGACGCAAAGCTATAGCTCAGTTGAAACAACATATTGCAGGAAAAGGATATTATTTGAAGCCTTACCCACCGCTTAGTGGTGGCAGACTTCTACCCCCAGCCCCACCACCACCACCACCATCATATGGAGTGAGTTTATTCCCTCAAGTTAAGAAACGTAGAACAACAAAGAAGAGTAGGAAGAAGAAGAAGAAGAAGGCATGAATATTGAAGGAGAATTGAGTAATTATGATTTGATTGATTGGTCAAAATTATTACAGATTCAGCTAAGAGGAATATATATGCTAGATGCATTACCCAAAAAAATTCTAAAAAACGAAAATGCCATTGTGAATTTAGCAAGGGAAAGCGAGGATGGCACACATTGGGTAGCATATAAAGTTGACTCTAATATATGGTATTTTGATCCAATTGGAAATTTACAACCGCCATATGAATTGGACAAATATTGGAAAAAAGAAAATGGAGTAAATATATTTTATAATGTGGAGCATATGCAGCCATTAAATAGCGATTTTTGTGGCCATCTTACATTATTGTTTCTTGCAAATCAGTTGTAATTAAGTGTTTGTGGTGAACACACAAGATGGTCGTTATTACCTCAAGATCAAAGTCAAGTAACCTCTATGAACATTTACAAGAAATTATAGAATTGGACAAAAATTGTGAATGGGAAATTGGACTGATTAATTTTTCTAGTTACAATAGTATTGCAAACATAAACAAAGGAACAAATTCTAGCTTCAAATATGGCGATAAGTTAATCATGTTGGATACCGGCGCATATGAACTTGAAGATATTATAAAATCTTTAAAGAATAAATTGAATATTGATGGGAAGAAGAATAAACTTATTATACGTGCAAATGCAAATACTATGAAGATTGAAATTTATTCTGATAAGCCTATTGATTTAACACGTTCTGATTCGATTGCTAAGATACTCGGTTTTGATAATGTTGTTTTGCAAGCAAATAAATGGTATTATTCCAAACATTTGGTTAACATAGCAAGCATTGACAGTATTCTTGTTGAGTGTAATTTAGCATGTGGCAGTTACTTTAACGGAAAAGAAAAACATATAATCTACGAATTTTTGCCAAAGGTTCCTAGCGGTTATTTAATAAACGAAGTACCCTCTCCAATTATTTATGTACCTTTGAATACACGTCGAATTCAAACTATTAATGTAAAGGTGACAGACCAGAACGGATCGTTTATTGATTTCCGCGGAGATACAATTACAATTAGACTGCACATACGTGAAAAACAAAAGTAATGGGATATCTTGTTTTTAATCCGCGTTCGAATAAGACCAATCAAGTCATTAGAGAAAGGAACGCGATAGCGTCAACATCTACTAAAAGCAATAGGGCGTTATCGGCTAAAAGTGCGAGAATATTGGAAAAATTAGGTTTTATAGTTGATTGGCGAAATGTCAGGCGCAGCAATTAGTGATATTCTGGATGTGGAGACAGAGCTTCAGTTTTATAATGACATAACCAAATTCCAATTTCATACTCATACAGTTTATTCGGGACAAGAAATAAAAAACTCTGATGAAGCTCGGATAGGAATAAATTCATTGGATGTGTACACTTTACCTTGCAAATCATTTATATTGATTGAGGGAACGGTTAGCTGCACAAAACCGGCAGCGCCTGCGATTACAGTAGCAGGGGAGGCAACTCAACCGGCTGGTGCGCCCATTGCGGCAGACTATAAATTAAGCAGTAACATAGTGGGCAACCTTTTTGATGAAATACGATACGAATTAGCAGGTCAACAAATTTCCAAATCAAGATTAATTGGTTTAACTTCTACAATTAAAGCTATTCTTGTGAAGAACGCATCTGATAAAAACACATATCATTTAGCTGGTTTTGACAGAGCAGGATATGAGCTAACAGATAATAAATTCACTTTCTGTGTGCCGTTGAAATTAATCCTTCCATTTTTTGAAGATTTTCAAAGAATAATTTTAAACTTGAAACAAGAGCTTGTATTATTGAGGTCGCCCTCAGACCTCAATTGCGTCGAGTCTGCAACCGGTACAGAGGTTAGTGTAAAAATTACTAAGCTCCAATGGCGGATGCCCTACATTACTTTAGAAGATCATGTGCGATTGAAATTTTTGAGACTGCTCGATGCCGACACTCCACTGAAATTAAGTTTCCGCCATTGGGAAATTTGTGAATTACCAAATTTGCAAAATTCACTTGTTCATTCTTGGTCAGTACGCACGACATCGAATTTTGATACTCCAAAATATATTATAATTGCATTTCAAACTGATCGAAAGAATAAAATTAAAAAATCAATATCTAATTTTGACAGCTGTAATATTTACAATGTTAAAGTATATTTGAATAGTGAGTATTATCCATACGAAAATCTGCTAGGTAAGAAGGAAGTTTTATACCGGATGTTCCTGGATTTCGCACCCTCGTATTATAATCATTCAATCAATAGCGAACTCGGAACAGAAATCGATTTTAAAACGTTTTGTGAATCAACACCGCTGATTGTTGTAGATTGTTCACACCAACCAAGTCATTTGAAATCATCGACAGATGTTCGTATTGAAATGGAATTTAATAGTGCAGTACCTGCAAATACTTCCGCGTATTGCGTTTTAATTAGCGATCGTGTGATGGAGTACACGCCTCTCACGAGCATGGTGAAAGAAGTTCAGTAATTTGTTGATAGAGTGCATCACTGCATGCAATATTATATATAAGGTGTGTACTGCGCCAAATGTAAGCCATTATCAGTTTTACCTTTGAACAGGAATCATGTCCTATTCTTTGTGTTCTGATATTTTGGACAAGCCACAAACTCGCTCTATTGGTATCCAGTGTGATCTTGATTCTGATATTTTGGACAAAGCTCAAACTCAGTCGTCGGTACTTTACGATATTGAATCAACAAGTTTCTATTATGAACCAAGGAGAAGCAGTACACCAATCCAGAAGTCGGGAGAGAGGAGGAGGAGGAGGAGGGGGCACCAGAGGTGGAGGAACAGAAACGTGAAGAGGAACAGAAAGGAGTGGACGACAAGCAGACACCTACGAAAATTGCTACGGTTGATCTTCACTGGTTTAAACAAACTTGTAATCAAATTATTGTGAAAGAACTTGCTATCGTTGACGAGTGCAATAATTATGCTGTATTCCATTTCAAATCACCATTTGCAAAGATGGAATTGAGCGCAAAATTGTATAACGATGTAACATGGCTGGAACGTAACTATCATAAAATAAAATGGGAAGATGGAGATTTAGAATACAGTGACTCATTAATACGTGATTACCTTGCAGGTTATGAGAAAATTTTCACAAAAGGAACTGAGAAAGCAAAGTTTTTGAGAAGATTGCATTCTAACGTACAATGCATACCGGAGGACTTTGTCAAGCCTGATTTCAGCTTTTTCACCACTTCGTGGTGTTATGATGCATGTAAGATACATAAGTATAGACCCGATGGAAGGTGTGCTTTATTCTCTGCCCAACATTATAATTCTTTGCTGTTTAAAAATATGTATCAAACAAATAATTTCTTGTGCGAAAACAATCGAATGCAAAGTATGAAATTGGCACCGATGTATACGAATGCGCAGAAAAAAACTTTGCACGTTATGGATTCTTCTACAACGGAAAGGAATTCCAGTGTGTTTATTGCTTGCATGCACTGAGATTGCATAAAGCTCGCACGTGTTGTCTGTCTACAATTATTAATGAAGAAAGACCGTTTAATTACTCTATAATAGTGCCCGCCTACACATAGTTTACTCCATTCGCTCGACAACTATGGATCCAACAAAGTGGTTAGCTGCTGACAACGAATTGGAAGTGAGGTTAAAAAACTGCATAGACTGGTATGATGAGTGTGAAAGTGCAATTAGGAAATCAACTCCTGAAAATTATAGTTTGGCCAAACAATTGAAAGACATTTTTCTAAGCACAGTTAATCTGAACGATATAAAAGACTATTTGTGCTATTACCGTCCACCGTCCACACAATTTGTCTATAGATAAATTAATTAAAATTGAAGATGAAGTTATGATGTATTGTTGTAGTGAAATTTTTTAATTCAGATATTTCCTCGAACATTTTGGTTTAGTATCAGTGTAGACTTGATTGAGTGAGGACGCGAGATACGCCCCCCTCAGACACAACTGTTACAACTAAGTGCACATTCCTACCTTATCAAGAGATACGCCCCCCTCAGACACAACTGTTACAGCTAAGTTCACATTCCTACCTTATCAATTATAGTTCATAGCTTGATCTAGGTCATGCAGTGTTTTAGCTTTGCAAAATTCAAAAAATTAACTCGCCTCTTGATGTCAATTTCATTCAATGAATTTGATTCTATTGCAAAAAATATTAAATTTTCAACAGGATTCCAAGGTGATGATGTTGATCTAGCGTTAACAAAAACAGAAAATGTACATTTTCCAATTTTATCTGAGATTTTCGAACTGCTCGATATACTAGATACAGGTCATCTACATTATTGTAGTGCAAATGATTTCTCAACTATTGTTACAAATTCCGATGAACTTTGGAAATGCTTGTATGACATTGCAGATAAAAAATGTAAAAGATCAACTTAGATCATTGACCTCTCTCTGTTAAGACATCAATAGAGCTGATACCCCAAGTGATATAGGTCTGAGGATATCTATAGCCATTTTTGGAATGCTTGTTCATACTAAATTTACTATAGATATTCTCGGAGAACACACTTACCAAAAAAGTAATGCCTGTGGTTTGTATAGCACATAGAAAATTTCAATATAAATTTGTGAAATTTTTCTTAACTGTCGGGTGGAAAGCAAACCAATTGTATTAATTTGCAATCACTTTATAATTTTACAGTATAAAGATGTAACAGATTCACTCAGTATAAAGATGTAACAGATTCACTTTAATTTGACAGTAGAGAATTTTTCCCTCAAAGGGAAATTATTTTTTCCCTCATCTAGCATTCACTTTAATTTGACAGTATAGGATTAGATGTAGAAATATGGATTCACTTTAATCTGTCAGTATAAAGATGTAGAAATATGGATTCACTTTAATTTGACAGTAGAGAATTTTTCCCTCATTTAGCATTCACTTTAATCTGTCAGTATAGCATTAGATGTAGAAATATGGATTCACTTTAATCTGTCAGTATAGAGAGGGAATTTTTCCTCCAAAAAGGGAAATTTTTTTTTTCCCTCACCTTGGCAAGGGGAAGGGGAGAGAGAGAGAGAGAAAGAGATATATCTCTCTCTTTTCAGGCAAGGGGAAGGGGAGAGAGAGATATATCTCTCTCTTTTCAACCCCCTCGTCCTCACTGGGAGAGGGGAGATAAGATAAGGAGAGGGAGAGGGAGAGGGTGAGGAGAGGGAGAGGGAGAGGAGAGGGAGAGGGAGAGGGAGAAGGAGAGGGAGAGGAGAGGGTGAAGGAGAAGGAGAGGGAGAGGGGGAGGGGGAATTTGCGCAAACTCAGGGGGTTGGAGGAGGGGGGAGGGGGGGTAATTGCGCAAAAAAGCTTCCTCATAACCACAATTTATAGCTACTCTATTTTAATCTATTAATACGAATTTCCTATTATTGTAGTGAAGGGCACCTTAGTTATCGAATCCTGAAATGATTTAATGTACCTTTATTTTTTGAAGGTCGGTCATCCTCTCGACTGTGTGGACCCTCTTGGATCCTCCCTCGCCGATAGAGATCTTAATCCTCCCGTCAGATGACCAGACATTCCTGTGCCCATGACGGTCGGCCGCAGCATTGAGGATCTTGAGACGTTCCGCAGTCAGATCCTCGCGAATGGTGACGCCGGAACCCTTCAGCTTATTCATTATCAATAGTCATACAGCTGTGCTTCTAGAATTAAGTTTGTTTATTCGGTTCTTTTCCAAAATTATTTCTTTAATATACGAATCTTCTCTATTCAAGTGATAATAATGTGAAATATCTGTTCTATTTTTTGTTTTGAAGCATCTAAATTTGAAAATTAACTTTGTGAACATATTAGTGGTCTGAAAATTTTGCGAAGTGAAGAGCTACAAGACTTAACCTATTTCGGACTATGTGTAACCATATCTAAATTGGGGAGAGGAATAGCACAAGGTTACCTTATTTTTCCTCTCCCTATCATTTATATGATGTATACTTATTATATCAATCAATAAAAAGAATAAAGAATAATAAAAAATAAAACTCAATCTAAAAATTCTGTGTCTCATCATCCTGTTTACAAAAGCATAAATTATACTAAATTTTCTGAAACTATTTCCCAACAGATCTGGGACAATGTAACAGGGTTGGAGAACCCTAATGAATCTACCGAAGCCTTTATTAGTACAATTCAATTAGCACAAAGTTCTTGTTCAATTCAAAAACCAAAAATCTGGTGTGGTACACTCACACAACTTTCCTTGCTCATTGAACTATAAGCCTCATTATCAAACGAGAATAATTTAGGGGAATAACATAATGACGATTGACGGCAACATATTTGCAACTACGATCAGACTACTGTATAATTATGTGTATATACAATTGTTTTCAGAGTACTTTTTCCTTTATGTAATTATGTAAATTGTGAAATTCGATGATTTTTTTTGAAATTCGTCAAAACAGCTGTTCTACAGATGAAATATCTTGACTATGACTGTGTTCTTTTTATAAACTGCTCTACCTACCCACGGTATATGGAAGAAGAAAAAGTAAAAACCGTGTACCAACCTACCTCATGCACGAGAAGGAGGTTACAAAGTCCATTTCTCAAGGATTGGGTGGACCCCTCATTAGTCCAGGAAAAAGACTCATGTCAGTTGATAGAGCTAATAAATAACTAACTATACAGGGTATGGATTTCAAAAAATTTGTTAGAGCCGTTTTTGAGAAAATCGTGAAAAAATTGGTTTTTAGTAACTGTCATTTTTCTCAAGAATATTACGGAGCTCCTGAAATTTTCTCAGAAATGAGACTTATGCCAGTTGATAGGGCTTATGAATAGCTATCCATGGTATAAATTTGAAGAAAATCGTTGGAGCCGTTTTCGAGAAAAACGTGAAAAACATGGCTTTTCAGTCATTATCCGCCATTTTTCTCAAGAATATTACGGAGCTCCTGAAATTTTCCCTGAAATGAGACTTATGCCAGTTGATAGGGCTTATAAATAGCATATCATATCATATCAATAGCATAGCATATTCATATCCATGGTATGAATTTGAAGAAAATCGTTAGAGCCATTTTCGAGAAAAACGTGAAAAACATGGTTTTTTAGTAATTATCCGCCATTTTTTCCGCCATCTTGAATTGAATTTTATTGAATTTCTTATTGTCGGGTCCTCAGGGTATAAGGACCTTAAGTTTAAAATTTCAAGTCAATCGGTTAATTAGGAATGGAGTTATCGTGTTCACAGACATACACACACACAGACCAATACCCAAAAATCATGTTTTTGGACTCAGGGGACCTTGAAACGTATAGAAAACTTGAAATTTGGGTACCTTAATTTTTTTTGGAAAGCAATACTTTCCTTACCTATGGTAGTAGGGCAAGGAAAGTAAAAAGAGCTGAGGTAAAAAACTAAAACCCTGAATTACGGTTTCTCTTATTAACGCAATAAAAAGAAGGAATAGATTAAGTAAACTGATTATTAGACAGCCATTCAATCTACTGCTGAAACTTTACTATAGCAATTATAGAAACACTCTAAACAGACTTTTGAAAATTACAAAAATAAACTACTACAGACATCGCTCTATATAGAACAGGGATTAAACATGAATTTAATAATTATCGTCCAATTAATCTACTCAGTTTTATATCAAAGATATTCAGTTCATCGATTATCTGAGAAAGAGCAATATACTAATAAGTAATCAATTTGGATTTTGGGATGAGTAGAGGAAAATTAGTTGAATATTTGTTAACAATATGCTTTTTATTTACATTAATACAGAAACTTCTATACATTCTGAAAGAAAATAATAGTGCAAAGAAAAAAGAATACAATTAACAGAGGTTGAGAAACATAGTCAAACTTCAAATTGTCATGAACCACAAGGTTTGACATACCCCCAAACATCGTTTCCTTCTTTAAGAAGAGAAATAATTTTTTCCAACTTTAAAAACTAAAAGCTGATAGAACAGTTTTGGCTGACAGACTAAAAACGCTGAGGAGAGGTAGAAGTGGGGCTAGCATTCTAGTCTCCCCTCCATCCAGCTAGTGGAAAAAGCTTTCCACTTTTTCTTCTGAATAATTTCTGACACTTTTTCATCGCCTACCTCCTGAGACAGACCGAGCTGACCCGTGGATGGACATCCCCTGGTTCTCCATTCAGACCATGGCAAGTTAGGATGGACATCAACAGTATAACGGTATCGTTCCATATTCAATTTATTTTTCAATATTGTTTTGATTTTAGAAATTCCAAATTAATTATAAATGAATAATGCTTTTTAAACTGTCATATAACTCGTTTAAATAAAAAATCTAGTTGATAATATAAAAAAAACCAACTGCTTTTGCTCTACCATCAAATGCTACGCAGCAACAATTTACAGTGTTCCCGTCTGGGAACTGGTGGATCGCCCCCTTTTATTACTTTACAAACAGGTAACCAATCATTTATTACAAATGATGGAGACCACAGTTATAAATTATATATTCCAAATGATTGGAGATCACAGTTATAAGCCAGTATATATTGTAATCTACATAAATAAAGTACTCAATCAATAAATCAATCTTATCATTCTTCTCCTTCTTCTCTTTCTTCTTCTTCTTCTCATTCGCAATACTGCGAATAGATAGAGAATGGATAGATAAATAGACTATGAAGAAAAATGTAATGAAGTTCCTTCTCCTTCATTCTCTTTTTCTTCTTCTTCTTCTTCATCATCTTCTTCTTCTTCGTCTCCTTCTTCTTCTCTTACATATTAATTTTATTGTGCATAAACTTGATTTTCCTTCATGGCTTTGTTGACATTTCTCATTCGCTACCTCCATTTCAAATGATGGGCAGTGGCAATAATAATAAAAAGCTATTGATGTATTTTTTAATGAAGAACTGTTTTAGTACCTAAAATAAACATTGTATAATCGGATTCGCTAAACATATATATTCTATTCACCGAGAAATAAAAGTCGATGTCAACTTATAGAGAGTTTGGTGTATGCCCTTATGTCTAGTGAATGCATACTTCGGAATGTATATTTCCGCTCGAAGGCATGTTTATATTCCATATATAGCTCATTTCATGTTTACATTTCATTTATATATAGTTTTTCTGTCGAAAAAAAATTTCTGCAGCACTAAGGCTAATAGAAATTAGTTCAAAATCAAACCGATATTAATTTGGTTCTTCTACTAAATACTCATTCATCGCCTAGCACTCGAAGGAGTCGGTACGTGTTCTTACTTACGTCTCATTTCGTTCTTAAAACGTTGCTTTTAGTCAAATATGGATACAATCCCGTGCGGAGCAGGAATATTGTATACCAAAGAAAATTATTTATACAAATGTAATAAAACAAAACATGGAGTGAAATATTTGAGATGTTCGAACACCGTGTGTCCCAGCCGTGGGACGTACCAGGACGGCAATGAATCTCATCCTTCAATACACAACCACTCCCCGGATGAAGTTGATATCGAACTCAAAAGGTTTTTTCTTAGTTATTCTGAAATATAGAAGAAAATAAGAATAAGAACTTAATTAGTTATTCTAATTGCATTCAATCTTTATTCTCATTGATTAATTGTTTATACTTTGTAAAATTTGTTGAATAATTAGCATTACCGTCATTTAATGTAAATTTTAGTGTATAAGCCAGTAAATATTGTAACATACATAAATAAAGAAATCTAATCTAATCTAATCTTCCTCTTTATCATATCCTCTATCATATCCGCCTTCAAGGCCGTTTACCGGCTTGCTAGTTTTGGTTCACCCCGGCTATTTAATTTCACCGGTACCTCCCATATCTGGGAGGCATTCCCCTATCCGCCACCTGGGGAGGCGCCCGATGGAGGACTAGCAACCTCTCACGGGATACAAAAGTAAAGCTTATATAATTTCCTACAATATTCATCTCACAACTTTTCTAGTTTTCGAGATATCCGCTCTTAGATGTGTGACATTTTTGAAAAAAAAAACACGTTTGCCTCCAATTTTTTTCTATTTCTATTCTTATAACTTTTTAAAAATTGATGGGAAAAATCAATGCAGATTATGAGCTCATAGAGCCTCTTTCAGGGCTTATAACGCTCCAACAATGCATCGAAAAAATCAATGCTTATCGTAGGTTTGTAGAGCATTAAATTCTCTTTGAAATGGTGAATTACTTCACTATTCAAAGTTTCTGTTTCATTGTTATAGCAACTTTAATGTAGGGGATGAAATTTCCAATGCTGCAACAATTATTCATTTGGCAATTAAATTTGAAGCGGGTGTCTGTGACACAATTTTTGACGTTGCAGCTTAATTTTGACTAGTTAGTAGATTAACATAGCAAAAGTGCACATCTTTATCCCCTCTGTTGAAGGTTTGGACCACTGAGTTGACACTAGTTGCAATATTGAAAATGTTGCTACATTACACTATCATTTTTGATCATTTGTTACATCGCACAACTATTATATGAATACTTTGTATTGTTGTAACCAACTTGAATAAATTGACAATTCCTTTTTACTGCTTATTCAAATTTACTATTTGTTACTTTTGATTTTCATTAAACGTCCTTTTTCCCACTTAGTGCAGTCATCATAACTTTTAAGGCCATTTGTAAAGTGCCACTTATATCAATAAATGCAATCATTTGTTATTGTTACATTGTCTTACAATTTCATGGCGTCTACCTTGCTACCAGGTATTTAGTAGTTTTACTCATAAGTTTTTTGTGAGTTTGGGTAAAGGTATTGATGAACAACATCAGCCATCTATTAATTATATTTATTATTTAACATACATTTCATTCAACTTAGTATACAGTCCACTTGAAGTCCCTCATACCAAACACATCAGATACATAGTTTTCGAGTTATATGTGAGAAACCAAAAAATGTTACC
This sequence comes from Nilaparvata lugens, assembly GCF_014356525.2. Taxonomy (NCBI): domain Eukaryota; kingdom Metazoa; phylum Arthropoda; class Insecta; order Hemiptera; family Delphacidae; genus Nilaparvata; species Nilaparvata lugens. Next base: position 30,524,709 of record NC_052518.1, read on the forward strand.
TAAACCACCCCCACCCCCTTAGCACAAGGGGTTGGGGGGGGACTTTTGATATGTTTACCCCCTTACCATCCTAAACAGAACTGCGGGGCCAAAAATTGTCTTCCAAACTTTTCCCATCTATAACCTTTCCTTGACTGCACTGTATATCATCTAGTTAATTTTGATATCACATTAATTAAAAAGCTTCCCTCAAGTCCTCTACAAGTCCTCGCAAACTATACAATCGCTATTAGACCAATTCTTTGGCAACAAGTTCTCTATTCTGTTGCTCTACAAAAGAACAGTAACTTTATAAGAAAGCTATTGTGGACAAATTTTTTGTTGACAACTTGGTGTAAATGCAGCAGCTTCAGCATTTATCCTTATCCATGAAATTATATTGTTGTACTGAGTATACTCTTCATTTTTAACTACCCTATGTCGCACCTGGCTATTCTATTGCTGCGAGCGAAATAGTAACAACTATCAACAGTATATAGCTGGCTAGTAGAATTCCACTAGCTTCAAAAGTTTGAAGATGTCAACAATTCATTCGGGCTACTGAGACAAATGCGCAGGTACCAAAAAATAAATTTGTAATGGAATCAAAAAAAGGTAGGTACGGTAATGGAAAATTAAGTGTCACTGTTTTGATAGAAGCTATACAAGCATGTTTTAATTGTCAGGTGTGACACAAGGCTTGCTATAATAATTCTAATCTGAAACAAATAATAGCTATAATACTTTGAAATCATTTAAAACAACAGTATTTTCCACAGAATAGGCAATGTCGTTATTTTTAGTCACTGGGTATGCCTAGGCCTGTATTTCTAATTTTATTTTTTGCAAAATCTCAAATTTTTTTTCTTCATTCATATACAATATAATATAATCTTCAATTCCATCATGATACATTACATTAATTCCAATAAGTAAGCATATTATTATATTAAATTGATGGTTAGCTGTCACAGGAGGATAGAAAGGCTATTATATCTATGAACTCAGTCAGCATAGCGGTGGCTATGACTCTGTACGGTAACCAATAACAAAAAATAATAATATAGTCTATTGATGAATAAAGATTTTACAAAATAAGAATACTTATGAAAGTTGATGGTAGGCCTACTATTACTTGATTTCTATATTCAGGCATTAATATCAATTATTATGAAAATTCATTATTCGAATCATCATTAAACTATTTTTCTTGACGAATAAAATATGATTGATTATTTTAAACAAGTCACCAGGATTTTGGATTCAAATATGAATTACAATACAATACCGTATATTAGGTATTTTCATTAAGAAATTTAGATCTCTGAACATTCATGGGAAGTTGAAGGACAGTGATGGTTTTTCTTCTTGAAGTATACCATTGGACATTCAATAAATAAATATCCATCAACAAGCTCTCAGACAAAACAACGTTTTTGTTGAACTTGAGTAGAGTTTCTAATTGAAGCTTCAAAAATTGTATTCAGTCTATTTCAAGGAAGTTCTCATTCTTCTACGTTAGGGCCAGATCAAATTCAATTTATCACAAGAACAATATTAAGCATTTCTTTTACCAATCGAAGAGCTTCCTGCTTTGCTGACTCTAAAAACGCTCAACTGGCCCTTGTATTGTTGATAAATAACCGGCAACATTAAACTTGTTCATACAGCCAAGCCATCTACTATATAGTAGATCTACAGTACTCGTATGCGACTAATTTATAAGCCTACGGTACGAATTACTAACAAGATTATCAGATATATTTACTAAAATAAAATCCTCTATTCTTCATGTTTTCAATAATATTGCTTATATTCTTTGTTGACCGCCAACACAAATCTCATTACGGGTACTGTAGTCTATGATAATTCGATCAAGAATTCCTCAAGTAGCCTCAACACATTTATGATGTTAGTTATTCTACTAAGATTCAAAGCTGAAATAAGCAAATATCCCTTTTCTATATTATTTTCAATATTATTATAGATGGTAGCCTACCTATATCATTTAGTTTTCTTTAGTTCATGGTTAGCATACAGTATTTGAATTTGCCGGTTGATAATTTGAATTTGCCGGTTAAGCCAACTTGATAATAGTGTTTGAAAAATTTAGAAATAAAGAAGAATAATGAGTTAATCTACTAATGAATGTTTTTTTTTAATCTGAATAAACTCATCAATGATTGATTTGAACAATTTTTCATTATAAAATATAAATATATTTCATTTGAAATTACAAAACAAATCAAGCTGGCCATGTTGTCAGCATTCCAAGTTCAGATTATCAGGTAAACATTCCAAATTCCACTTCTATGGTTAGGTAAATTGAGAAATAAGCCCTACCACAACCGAGTCGCCGGATTTCACTAGCAGACTTTGGTGTCGGAAACAGTGATAAGACAGAGCTACCACTAAACCTGGTAACCGCTACTGTAGCGGATGGATAGCAGTTCTTGTTAGCTGTTACCTTTTTATCACTTCCTATTCCTACTAACCGCGAATTTTTAATTTCAATCACGAGATTCATACATTGCGAATTATAGTAATTTACTAGGAATAAATTTGTTTGATGGATGAATTACGAGATTTTATTTGATGAAGTAGGCTAAGTTTGTAGCTTGATGAAAAATTAATAGTCGAACCTGTCATTTGAAAAATCAAGCAATAAAGTATGCTGTTACGACCATGCTGAAATGAACAAAAATATGATTGACTGACAAAATTTATCTTTTGATAATTATTGAGATTTTTCAAATGCCAGGTTCGATTATTATTTTTCATCAAGCTACAAAACTTAGCCTACTTCATCAAATAAAATTGAATGATGGTGACTAATTCCTAGATAAATAATATCCTTCCTTATTTATCCAGCATATTGTTGAATTGAAAATTAGAAAGATCTAAGCAAGTAAATAAATAACATTACATTTTAAAAATAATAATTGCAATATGGAAACAAAGTTACCGTATATATTCACTTCTCCTTATATGGCCATCAAAATTGATAGAATCAATGAAAATTCTTAAGTAATTTATTGAAATGTTTGATTATAATATTGATTAATTTTTCAATTACAGTAACTTAATTAATTGAAAATGGCAAAGAAAAATAGTCGATTCATGTCAGTAGTCGGTAAATTGATGAAACATTTTGAAAGCTATATAGGTAACTACTTACTTGCAATGAGAATTTTTATTTCATTCCGTTTTCAGTAATATTATGAGGATTTTTTTCATGAATATTACTGCCAAGCAGTGCTAGATTTAAACCGGTGCACAACAGAGCTGAACAATATTAGTACCTACCTCTACCTAGGCATATATTCAGCAGTTTAATTTCATCCCAGTTAATACATTTAAGAGAATTTAAATCCTATTCTAATCCTGTATATGTTATGTTTGCTGTCTTTCAACTAAAACTGAAACATGAAAATGAATCGTCATCATGATATAAAATACTATTGACCTAATGCTGATGATTTTTATTTAAACCTGACACAGGAAAAATTTCGTTTGAATAGTAATCAAAATTGATACAAATGGCCAATTTTATTAATAAAGAAAAAAATTTCCCGGGGGAAGACTACAGTATACTCCCTTCCACATGGGAGGCATTCCATACCCTCCCGGAGCTAGCTCCGGTACTTTCTTGTGTCAAGTATCAAATAATTAACTATGCTTTTTTAGATTTCTATTTAAAAAAATATTATGCACATAATTATATAGCCTACCTGTATGGGCCTACAATATAGAATGCAGTTATTATACAATATATTGTATCTTATCGCTCAAAACGATGAAAGATTCAAGGCTGCTACCGTACTCCTTTAAACCAATGACCGCACTTGAACTGGCTCTGCTTAATAATCGAACCCCACCTTGGAATAATATTATATCATATCCATCAAAAATATTGATATATTATATCCTTTCCATATCCACATCATCATTATTTCACATACTGTACCCGCTCTTTCGAGGAACACGTTCAGTAAAAAACTTCCACAAAAAATAGGAAAACAGACTATCATAAAATTTTTAATTCTTAATAACGTATAAATCATTTGCGCTCTTTTATTGTTTAAAAAAATTATATTTTAGTTTTTTATATCGACATCTTCTATAAAATTATTGAATAAAATCTCAATGCCCATTGCAACTTCAAATTCAAAATAATTAATCACAGTTATATCTATGCAATGTAAATAAGACAAAAAAACTCACGTCCCTTAAAATAAGAGTGCCGTCTCTGGTGGATGTGCTGCCACATTTCCACTTGTTCGTCAAGTAAATTCAAGGGCTCATTTTCGAGCTCGGGATTTAGCTAAGTTCTAGACTTTAAACAGCTGGAGCCAGAAAATTGGCTTTCCGAAAAAGGGCGTATTCGTAGTTTTTATGCTAATCTTCATTTTCTCATTTCTATATTATTGGAGACGTTTATTGCCTTGACGAAATGATACATTTCTAAATAATTCAAAATAGGTAGCTGAAACTTTACACTATTTTCTCTTTATTTTATTTTGTGTTCAATTTTATAGTTTTTCAAAATTTAATTTAAACGTGGACTACGACGACGCCCCGTTTCGGAAAGCCAATTTTCTGACTCCAGTTGTTAAATTCTAGAACTTAGCTAAATCCCGAGCTCAGAAACTGGCCCTAATATTTTATATTTTCAAATCACTCCAATTATTCCAGTCCGTTCATTCCATTCAGCTGTATGTATGAGTGAATTAACGAAGTTGATAAATTGTGACCCATTAAAAAATATGATTCCACCTCTTGGCAGGATATAATTAGCAACGTCCCGTCCGAATCCCTCCTCACAGGGATAATAAACCGATTTTCAGTAGCCGCTATCAGGTCTAGTAGACGCCAAAAGTAGATTTAAATAATAACAATAGAGTACTTAAAGTGAGAAAACGGAAAAATGACATGAATTCAATAATATAATAATAATGCTGTTTAATTCATAAATAGTAAAAAATAGACTCAATTACAATTTTACGATATAATTCTAAACAAAAACACTTATTTTAGAGGCAAAATAATCAAATTGTTAAAAAAGATCACCATTACACTACTTCAACAAACAGAGTGCCCCATATTAGATTTTATCAACTTGTAGGTTATACAATTCAAGAGATTTAGGTTATTACTGAATGACCCAAAAAGAATGGTCGGCTTTCAAGTGACTATAACTAGAATAATTTCCAACATACATCTTATTTCTATATATTATGAGCTTGTTCAATTATCTAATTTCAGAAAACGTCATAATTAACAAAACTGCTTCAAAGTCGTCGACGTTCCATTAGGTGGCGTGATTATCTTTTGGCCTTTGTTTGCCGCTCTTCCTTTACAGTATCACGTATGTTAATTATGACGTTTTCTGAAATTTGACAATTGAACAAACACAGAAATATAGAAAACTAAATGTATGTTGGAAATTATTCAAGTTATAGTAATTTAAAAACCGACCATCCTTTTGGGCCATTCTGTATCTTACAACAACACACAACGTTCACATTACACATAAGGAACTAATTTTATCATCGGAAGAAACATAAATTATCAACCATACTAAATTAGGATATTTATTGAGAACAATATTTTCAATAAGTCAAAATCACACTGATTATCCAGAAGCGAAATGCTAGTTGCAATTCAATACAGAAGTGGAATTAGTGTTAATCTAGCTCTAGAAGATCCACATTTACGAGTAACATTTTGAATGAATAACGCAACACATTGAAAAAACTGGTTATTTATATAGTAATCAGTCTGCTACTATTTACATTATTTTTACATACTACTATATTCATTTCATTTACATTTATGACAGACTGGCACACTGTCAAACGAGAGAAGGAGGTAGTAATTTCAAGCATCTTTTAAAATGAAATGTTAGTAGCAGACAGATTACTAAATAAATAACCATGTTTTTCAATGTGTTTCGTTATTCATTCAAAAAAGTGTTGATTTAAGTTTCATTTCTTTACAAACTAAAACTTCAATCAGCCGCCATTTTTGGTAGAAGTATCATAGAACATTTTTATTGATGCCATATTTCTAGTTTTAAAAAGTATTTAAAATGATGTAGCACAAAATGGGTGTTAACAATATTAGAGTTACAACCCTAAGTCACCCCCTTCCTTATGAGGGGTTGAAATTCAGTTGTACGTCAAAAGGTAGAGTATTCGTCAATAACTTATCATGAAAGTTACAGTATTATAACTACAACAGTCTCCAACTTATTGAGGGTTCCCATACATTATGACTTACTCTGTATAAATACATTTTCAACTCAACTAACTTAACTACCGTATATGATATGTGCAGAATAATAGTTTCTTCGTGTAGATACCTCTCCAGCCGCTTCCAGTAGAATGGGAAATTATCAATTTGAAAAACAACTTCCTCACTTTACCAAAAGCGGCCCAGAGAGCCTTGTTTGTCAGTTATCTTGTTAACAATAAGTTAATACAAAAGTGGTGAGTCTTTTTTCCTATTACATGAATATTAATTTCATTTATTGACTGATGGAAATATCGGTATGGATCGCTAACGATTTTTCATCACTGTAAAAAAATATTATTAGAAGTTCAATTCAAATTTATGTTTAAGTAACTTGAAAGTAAAGCAACTAGGAGACATAATTTTAGGGCCGGCCTCCGAGCTCGAGATTTAGCTTAGTTCTAGACTTTAAACAGCTGGAGTCAGAAAATTGGCTTTCCGAAATGGAGAGTAGTAATGGTTTTTAAGATATTTATTTTCTCATTTCTAAAATATTGGAAACGTTTTTTCTTGACAAAATGAAGCATTCCTAAATAATTAAAATAGCTGAAACTTTACACAATTTAGTCGTTATTTATTTTGTGTTCAACTTAAGTGTTTTTGGGAATTTAATTTAAACGTGGACTACGACGAGGCCCCGTTTCGGAAAGCCAGTTTTCTGACTCCAGCTGTTTAAAGTCTAGAACTTAGCTAAATCCCGAGCTCGGAAACCGTCCCTAAAATATTTTTATGGTAAACTTCATTCGCATTGAACTGGCAAAAACCCATGCACAATTTGGGTGATTCACAACCGACAAAGATAATTCAAGAAACATAAATTCGGGTTGACCGTCACCTTTTCAAGTAATTCATCTAGCACTTCAATCTCAAGGGTTTACTATAAAATGAGGATTATTGACATATCGGAGATGTTATCAATTGACTTATTATAGCATGGTGATCCAAGTCTGAGCAGAAGTAATCTATGATGCAGCCTGGTGTATAGACTAGATTTTTTTTAAGATTTCGTCTTGGAGACTCCAGGAGGGAGTATAAGACAAGTCATTCTTATGAATACTCAAATTCCATACAGTACAGAACAGTCAAAGTGTATAAATCACCAATCCATACGAATAGTCAAGTGAAATAGATGGTGATGTTCTTGGTTGTGTGGTATAATAGCAAGTTCCGTTGAAGCGGCGACAAACCAGTTCAACTGAAACAGGAGAAAAAAGCGATCAGAAACAACAGCAAAATACCAAGGAATAATAAGCTTTTAATGAAATTTGTTATTACTTCATTACAAGGCATGTAAGTGCTGAAATTATTAAACATTGAATATGAAAAATATTCAATAATGAATATTTCTTGTAACCGGTGGAGGGTTTTATCATAGCCACCTCTAATAAAAGGCCCGGCCTTGCAACGTCGCAGCGTAGGCCTAGAATCTAATACATGATTGGTGAAAAAGATCAGCTGGTATTTTAAAAATCTTTTTACCAATCATGTATTAGATTCTAGGCCTACACTGCGACGTTGCAATATAGTAGGCCGGGGCCTTGTATTACAGGTGGCTATGGTTATTTATAAGCCTCTTCAACTCACACCGTACATAAAATTATGTGGCTGAGAATTTCTCTATACGATGACTTAGTTAATTTTCCAAAATATGTAATATATAAAAATGCATGTGGTTCGATAGACATTATACTACTGCTGTGCGAGGTATATCGAGGGGGTGTTTCTTCTCTTCAATAAATTTTCTAAATTATACTGCTATGAAATCTCTTTTGATTGGTTTAGGAGCTTATAGTGACAAATGCACAGATTATTATCATTATTCAATTGTCACCTAGTTAAGCAACTAGCAACTACGAGCCAGGAACTTCAATGAAAAATATTCATAAAATTCGACTTCAGGCTTATTAAACTAATCAAAACTAATAAATAGAATCATGTCACATTTGAAATTTTCAAACAAAACAAAGTTATTCAGCAATCAATTCAGGTAAAGAAGGCATATTCAATTTTTAATTTCAATACTTGGGAACTTGCTAACTTGCTGCAACTATTGTAGGTTGGGCCTCGGTCATTCTATGAAACTGAATTTTGAGCTATAAGCTTATAAGAAACAACAAGAGTTTGGCACTCACCATTTTAACATTTAAACTTGGACTCTTCAGAGACACTCACATACGATTTAAGAAAACACTATACTTGAGCTCACACGCACAAATTATTTCCTGATTCTTCTCTTGCTAACTCTATAAAATTTGATTTCCTATTTATATAGATAAAAATTACTGATAACTGAAATTTGTCAATTAGTCCCTCTGGATGGGAAATTGACCCATTCAGAGGACCGAGGCTCGCACACCGTTACACGATGTTTTCCGGTAACGTCTCAATTAGGACTGTGGCCTTTTCACTGAAAATTATTCCCCTTCCACTAGCGTTGAGCATAACTTTCAGTGGAAAAGCCAAAGCTGCAAAAAGGTCAACGTTCGTAAAATTCCCAAATAAAGAAGCTTTTTCGACATGAAATTGAAATTGTATTTGAAAAATGCACGAAAATTGCTTTAATTTCGACAACTAAGCAACAAGTTAGCAAATTCAATAAAAACATGGTCAATTTTCACACTAAAAACTCAAGGTTCAACATAAGGTAAAAATCAAAGTTCATTCAGTTCAATAACCTGCAAAAGAATATAAGATACACAGAAAAAAATAACTACAAAATCCACTCAATATCACACTATTACATTTCAAACAATATGAGTATGAAATATTCACAATACAGACAATTAAAACTTACAAAACTACAATATGAGATATCCAAAAACTGTATAAAGATTTCCCTTTTGACACTGCCAACTGAATGAAATTTTGTGAGTCGTGATTACAGTAGGAAAGAAATAATTCTTGTTAGGATGTAGTAAGCTTAATGAGCTCACCCATCATCTCTCGTTCATCACTGCTCATATATTTTCTATGATATTCACAACCATTCTATAGTGAGGTCCACGTTATAATGGCAGTGGAGAAAGATAGCAAAACAACGTTGCCGATCCTCTGTCTTGTCAATGCCTTCTATAGACGGTAGCTAATACAGGTTTATTGATATAATATTTAACTTATTTCTTGTTTGAAATAATCAATTTTATTTTATTAAGCACGAAATTATATTTTCCAATAATTTCATACTGAATTGTAATGATGAAGATGAAATATTTTGTTAATTTATTATTAATTCTTCATTGTTAAAAGACGATCTGGCAACAGAGTAAAGCGAGAAAGAGATAGCGCTATTTGCTTTATTGAATGATAGACAAGGATAGCAATACCATTGCTAATCAAACACTGCCATTATAACGTGGACCTCACTATAGGAAGTTGTATGGTCGCTGAAGAGAATGGATTATTATTGTTTGTAAGCAGGATTATACCAGGGTCATCTTTTTCAACCTCCGATCTCATATCATAAGACACAGACGAGCGATAGGGGGGCAACTTTCACAGAGCTCAACAGTTAAATATCATTCCCACCAAACGCCTTGTGATCCATGCGGCCAGAACGTAAATTTTTGTCAAGTTATAGAAACATGGCCGCCTAACTTGAGTCTGCTGCCAAGTGCTAGTTACGTAGCGTTATTAGTTTTTGCAAGCAAAATGCAAAAGTTCAGCATAAATCTGAAAATTATTTTAATAATGTGTGGTTACCGGAAATCAGATGCATTTGAGTACCAAGTACTAAATGAAGTAACGTGAGTAATCAAAGTATCGTTTCTATTGAATACGTTAAGTAGTGAGGGATAATGACTGCATCAAGTAGATGCTTAATACCAACATAACAATATCACTGAAGAGAGAAAGAAACCGAGGATTAACGTGCCGTTCGTAAGATTTGGAGCCAAGCCATATGAGGCGTTTTTCAGACGAGTCGACAGGGCAGGAAGCTCTCAGATTGACTGATTGGGTAGGCGTTCCGGAATCAGCTGATAATTAGCCAATCGGTGAGCTTCCTGCCCTGCCGACTCGTCTGAAAAACGCCTCATGTGGCTTGGCCCTTGGATCGTATGGATATATTGGAATATTACGCTAAGGAAGTGGACCTCAAACATAAATTCGGCAGACATCTCTAAAAACATATGAGTAAATTTGTAAATTCTCATTTGAATAAGCTTGAGATAATATGTCAGCAACAGACTAAAATTTTTAAAATAGTTTTTTAAACAGACTATGTCTAAAACCCCAACAAACCGACACTGTTGGAGTTTTGATGGAACATGTGTGACAAGCTCATGTGAGCATCATCTGTGCTCTAATTTAGATTGACCAATAATTGATGATTGAACAATCTATAAATTGATGATTGAACAATCTATAAATTGATGATTGAACTAATTTATAAATTTGATGGGCAAAAATATGTATTCAGTCCAACGCTCACCTTCAAGCTTAGTATTGATAGAAAATCCAAATCGAGCACTGGAGGAGCTCTCTGTTAGTTTCTTATTTACCCTTATCCTGTGATAAAATTTAGAGTTTCTACTGTTCTTGCTATGTAGCCTATGTCACTTGAAGCAGTCAATTTATGTGAATTTATGTGAATTTTTGTGGATGAAGATTATGGTTTTATATATGTAGAGAGCATAAACTGTCAATATTTTATAGTTTTGAAATGTAGTTCTACAAGAGTCTCTATATCCTAGTCTAAAAATATATCTCAATATTCTTTTTTGAAGGGGGAAAAGGTCTATTCATGTATTTATTGGCAGCTCCTCCCCATATTATACCATAGGCTAGATGAGAGTACATGATTCCATAATAAATCAGAAGAAGCCGATCTTCAGTTAAATATTTGGAAAGCTTTTTGAGAATGTAGGAATTTCTATTTATTTTATTTGTGATGTAATTGATATGATCTTCCCGGGTCAGTTTTTCAACAATGTAAATACCAAGAAAATTCAACTTTTTCCTTACTTCTAGTGGTTCATATCTACGAGAGCAGTTTGGATCCAGTGAAAATTGATGTAAAAATCTGGTGTCGCGCACTCACACAACTTTTCTTTGCTGTTATGAAAATTATTGATCACCTGACGCTAGTGTTCACGCACATCTCAAGTCTATTATCCAAAGATCTGAGCCAGCTGGTGACAGGACAATAACGCTGGAGACACACGAGGTCTGCTATCTCTTCATAGTGAATGATTTAATAGAATCAACAGTGGCCAACAGTTTGCAATTGAATAATAACATTTTCTTGAATTTCAAGCTTATTTTCAATTTTAGGTGAACATTTTACTGAACATTAATTGTAGAGATTTTCATGCTCAATCTTTTCCACTTGAAATTTTGTGTTTAAATTGTATCTGAAGCCTGATTATTGGGATCTAAAATCAAACTTTGCATAGATGGGGCGGAGCTTTTGAAATTTCTACAGATGTGGGACTTGTGGCAGTTGATAGAGCTTATCGATGACTATTTTAGGTATAAATTTGATTGTGAAAAACCCTGTTTTTGACAACATTTTCGCCATTTTAGCCGCCATCATAAATTGCAGTTGATCGAAATTGTTCGAGTCGGATCCTTATTGTTTAAGGACCTTGTTATACCTACACTGTATCTTATAATATTCAACGTGACATTTGCCGCTTGCGTTATATGGTAATTTTTAATGAAAAAGAAATTAGACCTTTACCTTCGATCTTGTTATGGGTGAATCGAGCATCGTCCATTCTTTAGAAAGAATATTAAAAATAATTATTAGTTAACGAAAATCCTAGATAAATGCTGCAGCATTTATTAGGATTTCGTTAAATAATAATTATATATTATTAGCATTTGAATAAATGCATTCTCTATTCAATTCCATCTGTAACTGGTTGGCCGCTATGGTTCGTAAAAAATGAGCGCTGCTATCAGATATTGTCAGTTTGGTGTAAGGGTGAGCATTCCTGGCTAGCAATTGGAGGTACCGGGTTCGATTCCCGTGCTGGCAACTAATTTTGGATAGTAGTTTTCATCGATTTCCATCTAGCTGTTACCCTGTTGTCAATGTCTGCAGTAGCAGAAGTCTTCGGGGTGATTTGCAGCATTTATTCGGATTTTCGTTAAAAATCCTAGGAATATTAAAAATATCCTT
>NC_052518.1:30537205-30573958 GCF_014356525.2 Nilaparvata lugens
AAATGAGACTTATGCCAGTTGATAGGGCTTAGGAATAGCTATCCATGGTATAAATTTGAAGGAAATCGTTGGAGCCGTTTTCGAGAAAAACGTGAAAAACATGGCTTTTCAGTCATATCCGCCATTTTCTCAAGAATATTACGGAGCTCCTGAAATTTTCCCTGAAAGGAGACTTATGCCATTTGATGGGCTTATAAATAGCATATCATATCATATCAATAGCATAGCATATTCATATCCATGTATGAATTTGAAGAAAATCGTTAGAGCCATTTTCGAGAAAAACGTGAAAAACATGGTTTTTTAGTAATTATCCGCCATTTTTTTCCGCCATCTTGAATTGAATTTTATTGAATTTCTTATTGTCGGGTCCTCAGGGTATAAGGACCTTAAGTTTAAATTCCAGTCAATCGGTTAATTAGGAATGGTTATCGTGTTCACAGACACACCACACAACACACCCAAAAAAAAAAAATCATGTTTTTTGGACTCAGGGGACCTTGAAACGTATGAAAACTTGAAATTGGGTACCTTAATTTTTTTGGAAGCAATACTTCCTTACACTATGGTAGTAGGCAAGAAAGTAAAAGAGCTGAGGTAAAAACTAAAACCCTGAAGTACGGTTTCTCTTATTAACGCAATAAAAAGAAGGAATAGATTAAGTAAACTGATTATTAGACAGCCATTCAATCTACTGCTGAAACTTTACTATAGCAATTATAGAAACACTCTAAACAGACTTTTGAAAATTACAAAAATAAACTACTACAGACATCGCTCTATATAGAACAGGGATTAAACATGAATTTAATAATTATCGTCCAATTAATCTACTCAGTTTTATATCAAAGATATTCAGTTCATCGATTATCTGAGAAAGAGCAATATACTAATAAGTAATCAATTTGGATTTTGGGATGAGTAGAGGAAAATTAGTTGAATATTTGTTAACAATATGCTTTTTATTTACATTAATACAGAAACTTCTATACATTCTGAAAGAAAATAATAGTGCAAAGAAAAAAGAATACAATTAACAGAGGTTGAGAAACATAGTCAAACTTCAAATTGTCATGAACCACAAGGTTTGACATACCCCCAAACATCGTTTCCTTCTTTAAGAAGAGAAATAATTTTTTCCAACTTTAAAAACTAAAAGCTGATAGAACAGTTTTGGCTGACAGACTAAAAACGCTGAGGAGAGGTAGAAGTGGGGCTAGCATTCTAGTCTCCCCTCCATCCAGCTAGTGGAAAAAGCTTTCCACTTTTTCTTCTGAATAATTTCTGACACTTTTTCATCGCCTACCTCCTGAGACAGACCGAGCTGACCCGTGGATGGACATCCCCTGGTTCTCCATTCAGACCATGGCAAGTTAGGATGGACATCAACAGTATAACGGTATCGTTCCATATTCAATTTATTTTTCAATATTGTTTTGATTTTAGAAATTCCAAATTAATTATAAATGAATAATGCTTTTTAAACTGTCATATAACTCGTTTAAATAAAAACACAATAGTCTGTCCAACACATTTCTGTCCAACGTTTTGTAAAATCATTGGCAACAATGTTTATTTTAAATTTTTTAAAAATTGATTAATATTGCTCAAAATTTCATAACCTTCCTTAATTGTTCTGTATTAGAATAGTTGTAGCATAACTAATTTTATAAAACCAAAATATGTTTAAATTCACATTTAAATCAAACAGAAATTTCTTCTTTTAAATAAAATAAAACTGACTCCTGAAAAAAAAATGTTTTCTATCAAATTACAAAAAAATCTAGTTGATAATATAAAAAAAACCAACTGCTTTTGCTCTACCATCAAATGCTACGCAGCAACAATTTACAGTGTCCCGTCTGGGAACTGGTGGATCGCCCCCTTTTATTACTTACAAACAGGTAACCAATCATTTATTACAAATGATGGAGACCACAGTATAAAATTATATATTCCAAATGATTGGAGATCACAGTTATAAGCCAGTATATATTGTAATCTACATAAATAAAGTACTCAATCAATAAATCAATCTTATCATTTCTCCTTCTTCTCTTTCTTCTTCTTCTCATTCGCAATACAACTCAAAAGGTTTTTTCTTAGTTATTCTGAAATATAGAAGAAAATAAGAATAAGAACTTAATTAGTTATTCTAATTGCATTCAATCTTTATTCTCATTGATTAATTGTTTATACTTTGTAAAATTTGTTGAATAATTAGCATTACCGTCATTTAATGTAAATTTTAGTGTATAAGCCAGTAAATATTGTAACATACATAAATAAAGAAATCTAATCTAATCTAATCTTCCTCTTTATCATATCCTCTATCATATCCGCCTTCAAGGCCGTTTACCGGCTTGCTAGTTTTGGTTCACCCCGGCTATTTAATTTCACCGGTACCTCCCATATCTGGGAGGCATTCCCCTATCCGCCACCTGGGGAGGCGCCCGATGGAGGACTAGCAACCTCTCACGGGATACAAAAGTAAAGCTTATATAATTTCCTACAATATTCATCTCACAACTTTTCTAGTTTTCGAGATATCCGCTCTTAGATGTGTGACATTTTTGAAAAAAAAACACGTTTGCCTCCAATTTTTTTCTATTTCTATTCTTATAACTTTTTAAAAATTGATGGGAAAAATCAATGCAGATTATGAGCTCATAGAGCCTCTTTCAGGGCTTATAACGCTCCAACAATGCATCGAAAAAATCAATGCTTATCGTAGGTTTGTAGAGCATTAAATTCTCTTTGAAATGGTGAATTACTTCACTATTCAAAGTTTCTGTTTCATTGTTATAGCAACTTTAATGTAGGGGATGAAATTTCCAATGCTGCAACAATTATTCATTTGGCAATTAAATTTGAAGCGGGTGTCTGTGACACAATTTTTGACGTTGCAGCTTAATTTTGACTAGTTAGTAGATTAACATAGCAAAAGTGCACATCTTTATCCCCTCTGTTGAAGGTTTGGAACCACTGAGTTGACACTAGTTGCAATATTGAAAATGTTGCTACATTACACTATCATTTTTGATCATTTGTTACATCGCACAACTATTATATGAATACTTTGTATTGTTGTAACCAACTTGAATAAATTGACAATTCCTTTTTACTGCTTATTCAAATTTACTATTTGTTACTTTTGATTTTCATTAAACGTCCTTTTTCCCACTTAGTGCAGTCATCATAACTTTTAAGGCCATTTGTAAAGTGCCACTTATATCAATAAATGCAATCATTTGTTATTGTTACATTGTCTTACAATTTCATGGCGTCTACCTTGCTACCAGGTATTTAGTAGTTTTACTCATAAGTTTTTTGTGAGTTTGGGTAAAGGTATTGATGAACAACATCAGCCATCTATTAATTATATTTATTATTTAACATACATTTCATTCAACTTAGTATACAGTCCACTTGAAGTCCCTCATACCAAACACATCAGATACATAGTTTTCGAGTTATATGTGAGAAACCAAAAAATGTTACCTAAACCACCCCCACCCCCTTAGCACAAGGGGTTGGGGGGGGACTTTTGATATGTTTACCCCCTTACCATCCTAAACAGAACTGCGGGGCCAAAAATTGTCTTCCAAACTTTTCCCATCTATAACCTTTCCTTGACTGCACTGTATATCATCTAGTTAATTTTGATATCACATTAATTAAAAAGCTTCCCTCATAGTATAATTTTTCAATATTTTACCAATTTTATAATACACAAGAAATCAATATATTGCCGAGGTTGTCAAAGATGTGAATTTTCAAAGTGTTTTGATGTAAATTATTGCAAAAAACTAATATCATGGTTAGCTATGCATAAAGAGGCATGATAGCATGATGGTCATTCTTTACTGAATCGAAATAAGCTGTTATAACTTTTTCTACTATTAATTTGGTTTTCAATAAACTAGTTATGATCAGATGCCTCATTACTAAATGCAAAATTCATTTCGGTTATGTAGCTTTTCTGCAATAAACTAGAATTACTCAATAATTAAGTTGTTTAATTTGCTGTTAAAGTTAGGCTACATTCACACCAGAGTTGTCAACTAACTGAGTTCTCAACAAATTGAGGCAGTTTCTGGAAATCCTTGTTTTAAACAAAAATTTTCGTTTCCCAACCAATATGAGAAACACTGAAAAAGTTTTGAACAAAGTCCTCTACAAGTCCTCGCAAACTATACAATCGCTATTAGACCAATTCTTTGGCAACAAGTTCTCTATTCTGTTGCTCTACAAAAGAACAGTAACTTTATAAAGAAAGCTATTGTGGACAAATTTTTTTGTTGACAACTTTGGTGTAAATGCAGCAGCTTCAGCATTTATCCTTATCCATGAAATATATTGTTGTACTTGAGTATACTCTTCATTTTTAACTACCCTATGTCGCACCTGGCTATTCTATTGGCTGCGAGCGAAATAGTAACAACTATCAACAGTATATAGCTGGCTAGTAGAATTCCACTAGCTTCAAAAGTTTGAAGATGTCAACAATTCATTCGGGCTACTGAGACAAATGCGCAGGTACCAAAAAATAAATTTGTAATGGAATCAAAAAAAGGTAGGTACGGTAATGGAAAATTAAGTGTCACTGTTTTGATAGAAGCTATACAAGCATTGTTTTAATTGTCAGGTGTGACACAAGGCTTGCTATAATAATTCTAATCTGAAACAAATAATAGCTATAATACTTTGAAATCATTTAAAACAACAGTATTTTCCACAGAATAGGCAATGTCGTTATTTTTAGTCACTGGGTATGCCTAGGCCTGTATTTCTAATTTTATTTTTTGCAAAATCTCAAATTTATTTTTCTTCATTCATATACAATATAATATAATCTTCAATTCCATCATGATACATTACATTAATTCCAATAAGTAAGCATATTATTATATTAAATTGATGGTTAGCTGTCACAGGAGGATAGAAAGGCTATTATATCTATGAACTCAGTCAGCATAGCGGTGGCTATGACTCTGTACGGTAACCAATAACAAAAATAATAATATAGTCTATTGATGAATAAAGATTTTACAAAATAAGAATACTTATGAAAGTTGATGGTAGGCCTACTATTACTTGATTTCTATATTCAGGCATTAATATCAATTATTATGAAAATTCATTATTCGAATCATCATTAAACTATTTTTCTTGACGAATAAAATATGATTGATTATTTTAAACAAGTCACCAGGATTTTGGATTCAAATATGAATTACAATACAATACCGTATATTAGGTATTTTCATTAAGAAATTTAGATCTCTGAACATTCATGGGAAGTTGAAGGACAGTGATGGTTTTTCTTCTTGAAGTATACCATTGGACATTCAATAAATAAATATCCATCAACAAGCTCTCAGACAAAACAACGTTTTTTGTTGAACTTGAGTAGAGTTTCTAATTGAAGCTTCAAAAATTGTATTCAGTCTATTTCAAGGAAGTTCTCATTCTTCTACGTTAGGGCCAGATCAAATTCAATTTATCACAAGAACAATATTAAGCATTTCTTTTACCAATCGAAGAGCTTCCTGCTTTGCTGACTCTAAAAACGCTCAACTGGCCCTTGTATTGTTGATAAATAACCGGCAACATTAAACTTGTTCATACAGCCAAGCCATCTACTCTATATAGTAGATCTACAGTACTCGTATGCGACTAATTTATAAGCCTACGGTACGAATTACTAACAAGATTATCAGATATATTTACTAAAATAAAATCCTCTATTCTTCATGTTTTCAATAATATTGCTTATATTCTTTGTTGACCGCCAACACAAATCTCATTACGGGTACTGTAGTCTATGATAATTCGATCAAGAATTCCTCAAGTAGCCTCAACACATTTATGATGTTAGTTATTCTACTAAGATTCAAAGCTGAAATAAGCAAATATCCCTTTTCTATATTATTTTCAATATTATTATAGATGGTAGCCTACCTATATCATTTAGTTTTCTTTAGTTCATGGTTAGCATACAGTATTTGAATTTGCCGGTTGATAATTTGAATTTGCCGGTTAAGCCAACTTGATAATAGTGTTTGAAAAATTTAGAAATAAAGAAGAATAATGAGTTAATCTACTAATGAATGTTTTTTTTTAATCTGAATAAACTCATCAATGATTGATTTGAACAATTTTTCATTATAAAATATAAATATATTTCATTTGAAATTACAAAACAAATCAAGCTGGCCATGTTGTCAGCATTCCAAGTTCAGCTTATCAGGTAAACATTCCAAATTCCACTTCTATGGTTAGGTAAATTGAGAAATAAGCCCTACCACAACCGAGTCGCCGGATTTCACTAGCAGACTTTGGTGTCGGAAACAGTGATAAGACAGAGCTACCAACTAAACCTGGTAACCGCTACTGTAGCGGATGGATAGCAGTTCTTGTTAGCTGTTACCTTTTTATCACTTCCTATTCCTACTTAACCGCGAATTTTTAATTTCAATCACGAGATTCATACATTGCGAATTATATTAATTTACTAGGAATAAATTTGTTTGATGGATGAATTACGAGATTTTATTTGATGAAGTAGGCTAAGTTTTGTAGCTTGATGAAAAATTAATAGTCGAACCTGTCATTTGAAAAATCAAGCAATAAAGTATGCTGTTACGACCATGCTGAAATGAACAAAAAATATGATTTGACTGACAAAATTTATCTTTTGATAATTATTGAGATTTTTCAAATGCCAGGTTCGATTATTATTTTTCATCAAGCTACAAAACTTAGCCTACTTCATCAAATAAAATTGAATGATGGTGACTAATTCCTAGATAAATAATATCCTTCCTTATTTATCCAGCATATTGTTGAATTGAAAATTAGAAAGATCTAAGCAAGTAAATAAATAACATTACATTTTAAAAATAATAATTGCAATATGGAAACAAAGTTACCGTATATATTCACTTCTCCTTATATGGCCATCAAAATTGATAGAATCAATGAAAATTCTTAAGTAATTTATTGAAATGTTTGATTATAATATTGATTAATTTTTCAATTACAGTAACTTAATTAATTGAAAATGGCAAAGAAAAATAGTCGATTCATGTCAGTAGTCGGTAAATTGATGAAACATTTTGAAAGCTATATAGGTAACTACTTACTTGCAATGAGAATTTTTATTTCATTCCGTTTTCAGTAATATTATGAGGATTTTTTTCATGAATATTACTGCCAAGCAGTGCTAGATTTAAACCGGTGCACAACAGAGCTGAACAATATTAGTACCTACCTCTACCTAGGCATATATTCAGCAGTTTAATTTCATCCCAGTTAATACATTTAAGAGAATTTAAATCCTATTCTAATCCTGTATATGTTATGTTTGCTGTCTTTCAACTAAAACTGAAACATGAAAATGAATCGTCATCATGATATAAAATACTATTGACCTAATGCTGATGATTTTTATTTAAACCTGACACAGGAAAAATTTCGTTTGAATAGTAATCAAAATTGATACAAATTGGCCAATTTTATTAAATAAAGAAAAAAATTTCCCGGGGGAAGACTACAGTATACTCCCTTCCACATGGGAGGCATTCCATACCCTCCCGGAGCATAGCTCCGGTACTTTCTTGTGTCAAGTATCAAATAATTAACTATGCTTTTTTAGATTTCTATTTAAAAAAATATTATGCACATAATTATATAGCCTACCTGTATGGGCCTACAATATAGAATGCAGTTATTATACAATATATTGTATCTTATCGCTCAAAACGATGAAAGATTCAAGGCTGCTACCGTACTCCTTTAAACCAATGACCGCACTTGAACTGGCTCTGCTTAATAATCGAACCCCACCTTGGAATAATATTATATCATATCCATCAAAAATATTGATATATTATATCCTTTCCATATCCACATCATCATTATTTCACATACTGTACCCGCTCTTTCGAGGAACACGTTCAGTAAAAAACTTCCACAAAAAATAGGAAAACAGACTATCATAAAAATTTTTAATTCTTAATAACGTATAAATCATTTGCGCTCTTTATTTATTGTTTAAAAAATTATATTTTAGTTTTTTATATCGACATCTTCTATAAAATTATTGAATAAAATCTCAATGCCCATTGCAACTTCAAATTCAAAATAATTAATCACAGTTATATCTATGCAATTGTAAATAAGACAAAAAAACTCACGTCCCTTAAAATAAGAGTGCCGTCTCTGGTGGATGTGCTGCCACATTTCCACTTGTTCGTCAAGTAAATTCAAGGGCTCATTTTCGAGCTCGGGATTTAGCTAAGTTCTAGACTTTAAACAGCTGGAGCCAGAAAATTGGCTTTCCGAAAAAGGGCGTATTCGTAGTTTTTATGCTAATCTTCATTTTCTCATTTCTATAATTATTGGAGACGTTTATTGCCTTGACGAAATGATACATTTCTAAATAATTCAAAATAGGTAGCTGAAACTTTACACTATTTTCTCTTTATTTTATTTTGTGTTCAATTTTATAGTTTTTCAAAATTTAATTTAAACGTGGACTACGACGACGCCCCGTTTCGGAAAGCCAATTTTCTGACTCCAGTTGTTTAAATTCTAGAACTTAGCTAAATCCCGAGCTCAGAAACTGGCCCTAATATTTTATATTTTCAAATCACTCCAATTATTCCAGTCCGTTCATTCCATTCAGCTGTATGTATGAGTGAATTAACGAAGTTGATAAATTGTGACCCATTAAAAAAATATGATTCCACCTCTTGGCAGGATATAATTAGCAACGTCCCGTCCGAATCCCTCCTCACAGGGATAATAAACCGATTTTCAGTAGCCGCTACCAGGTCTAGTAGACGCCAAAAGTAGATTTAAATAATAACAATAGAGTACTTAAAGTGAGAAAACGGAAAAAATGACATGAATTCAATAATTATAATAATAATGCTGTTTAATTCATAAATAGTAAAAAATAGACTCAATTACAATTTTACGATATAATTCTAAACAAAAACACTTATTTTAGAGGCAAAATAATCAAATTGTTAAAAAAGATCACCATTACACTACTTCAACAAACAGAGTGCCCCAATATTAGATTTTATCAACTTGTAGGTTATACAATTCAAGAGATTTAGGTTATTACAGAATGACCCAAAAAGAATGGTCGGCTTTTAAGTGACTATAACTAGAATAATTTCCAACATACATTTTATTTCTATATATTATGAGCTTGTTCAATTGTCTAATTTCAGAAAACGTCATAATTAACAAAACTGCTTCAAAGTCGTCGACGTTCCATTAGGTGGCGTGATTATCTTTTGGCCTTTGTTTGCCGCTCTTCCTTTACAGTATTATGTATGTTAATTATGACGTTTTCTGAAATTTGACAATTGAACAAACACAGAAATATAGAAAACTAAATGTATGTTGGAAATTATTCAAGTTATAGTAATTTAAAAACCGACCATCCTTTTTGGGCCATTCTGTATCTTACAACACACAACGTTCACATTACACATAAGGAACTAATTTTATCATCGGAAGAAACATAAATTATCAGCCATACTAAATTAGGATATTTATTGAGAACAATATTTTCAATAAAAATCACACTGATTATCCAGAAGCGAAATGCTAGTTGCAATTCAATACAGAAGTGGAATTAGTGTTAATCTAGCTCTAGAAGATCCACATTTACGAGTAACATTTTGAATGAATAACGCAACACATTGAAAAAACTGGTTATTTATATAGTAATCAGTCTGCTACTATTTACATTTTATTTTACATACTACTATATTCATTTCATTTACATTTATGACAGACTGGCACACTGTCAAACGAGAGAAGGAGGTAGTAATTTCAAGCATCTTTTAAAATGAAATGTTAGTAGCAGACAGATTACTAAATAAATAACCATGTTTTTCAATGTGTTTCGTTATTCATTCAAAAAAGTGTTGATTTAAGTTTCATTACTTTACCTATCATTTCTTTACAAACTAAAACTTCAATCAGCCGCCATTTTTGGTAGAAGTATCATAGAACATTTTTATTGATGCCATATTTCTAGTTTTAAAAAAGCATTTAAAATGATGTAGCACACAATGGGTGTTAACAATATTAGAGTTACAACCCCTAAGTCACCCCCTTCCTTATGAGGGGTTGAAATTCAGTTGTACGTCAAAAGGTAGAGTATTCGTCCAATAACTTATCATGAAAGTTACAGTATTATAACTACAACAGTCTCCAACTTATTGAAGGGTTCCCATACATTATGACTTACTCTGTATAAATACATTTTCAACTCAACTAACTTAACTACCGTATATGATATGTGCAGAATAATAGTTTCTTCGTGTAGATACCTCTCCAGCCGCTTCCAGTAGAATGGGAAATTATCAATTTGAAAAACAACTTCCTCACTTTACCAAAAGCGGCCCAGAGAGCCTTGTTTGTCAGCTATCTTGTTAACAATAAGTTAATACAAAAGTGGTGAGTCTTTTTTCCTATTACATGAATATTAATTTCATTTATTGACTGATGGAAATATCGGTATGGATCGCTAACGATTTTTCATCACTGTATAAAAAAAATTATTAGAAGTTCAATTCAAATTTATGTTTAAGTAACTTGAAAGTAAAGCAACTAGGAGACATAATTTTAGGGCCGGCCTCCGAGTTCGAGATTTAGCTTAGTTCTAGACTTTAAACAGCTGGAGTCAGAAAATTGGCTTTCCGAAATGGAGAGTAGTCATGGTTTTTAAGATATTTATTTTCTCATTTCTAAAATATTGGAAACATTTTTTCTTGACAAAATGAAGCATTCCTAAATAATTAAAATAGCTGAAACTTTACACAATTTAGTCGTTATTTTATTTTGTGTTCAACTTAAGTGTTTTTGGGAAATTTAATTTAAACGTGGACTACGACGAGGCCCCGTTTCGGAAAGCCAGTTTTCTGACTCCAGCTGTTTAAAGTCTAGAACTTAGCTAAATCCCGAGCTCGGAAACCGTCCCTTAAAATATTTTTATGGTAAACTTCATTCGCATTGATCTGGCAAAAACCCATGCACAATTCTGGGTGATTCACAACCGGACAAAGATAATTCAAGAAACATAAATTCGGGTTGACCGTCACCTTTTCAAGTAATTCATCTAGCACTTCAATCTCAAGGGTTTACTATAAAATGAGGATTATTGACATATCGGAGATGTTATCAATTGACTTATTATAGCATGGTGATCCAAGTCTGAGCAGAAGTAATCTATGATGCAGCCTGGTGTATAGACTAGATTTTTTTTAAGATTTCGTCTTGGAGACTCCAGGAGGGAGTATAAGACAAGTCATTCTTATGAATACTCAAATTCCATACAGTACAGAACAGTCAAAGTGTATAAATCACCAATCCATACGGAATAGTCAAGTGAAATAGATGGTGATGTTCTTGGTTGTGTGGTATAATAGCAAGTTCCGTTGAAGCGGCGACAAACCAGTTCAACTGAAACAGGAGAAAAAAGCGATCAGAAACAACAGCAAAATACCAAGGAATAATAAGCTTTTAATGAAATTTGTTATTACTTCATTACAAGGCATATAAGTGCTGAAATTATTAAATATTGAATATGAAAAATATTCAATATATGAATATTTCTTGTAACCGGTGGAGGGTTTTATCATAGCCACCTCTAATACAAGGCCCCGGCCTTGCAACGTCGCAGCGTAGGCCTAGAATCTAATACATGATTGGTGAAAAAGATCAGCTGGTATTTTAAAAAATCTTTTTACCAATCATGTATTAGATTCTAGGCCTACACTGCGACGTTGCAATATAGTAGGCCGGGGCCTTGTATTAGAGGTGGCTATGGTTATTTATAAGCCTCTTCAACTCACACCGTACATAAAATTATGTAGCTGAGAATCTCTCTATACGATGACTTAGTTAATTTTCCAAAATATGTAATATATAAAAATGCATGTGGTTCGATAGACATTATACTACTGCTGTGCGAGGTATATCGAGGGGGTGTTTCTTCTCTTCAATAATATTTTCTAAAATTATACTGCTATGAAATCTCTTTTGATTGGTTTAGGAGCTTATAGTGACAAATGCACAGATTATTATCATTATTCAATTGTCACCTAGTTAAGCAACTAGCAACTACGAGCCAGGAACTTCAATGAAAAATATTCATAAAATTCGACTTCAGGCTTATTAAACTAATCAAAACTAATAAATAGAATCATGTCACATTTGAAATTTTCAAACAAAACAAAGTTATTCAGCAATCAATTCAGGTAAAGAAGGCATATTCAATTTTTAATTTCAATACTTGGGAACTTGCTAACTTGCTGCAACTATTGTAGGTTTGGGCCTCGGTCATTCTATGAAACTGAATTTTGAGCTATAAGCTTATAAGAAAACAACAAGAGTTTGGCACTCACCATTTTAACAATTTAAACTTGGACTCTTCAGAGACACTCACATACGATTTAAGAAAACTCACTATACTTGAGCTCACACGCACAAATTATTTCCTGATTCTTCTCTTACTAACTCTATAAAATTTGATTTCCTATTTATATAGATAAAAATTACTGATAACTGAAATTTGTCAATTAGTCCCTCTGGATGGGAAATTGACCCATTCAGAGGACCGAGGCTCGCACACCGTTACACGATGTTTTCCGGTAACGTCTCAATTAGGACTGTGGCCTTTTCACTGAAAATTATTCCCCTTCCACTAGCGTTGAGCATAACTTTCAGTGGAAAAGCCAAAGCTGCAAAAAGGTCAACGTTCGTAAAATTCCCAAATAAAGAAGCTTTTTCGACATGAAATTGAAATTGTATTTGAAAAATGCACGAAAATTGCTTTAATTTCGACAACTAAGCAACAAGTTAGCAAATTCAATAAAAACATGGTCAATTCTCACACTAAAAACTCAAGGTTCAACATAAGGTAAAAATCAAAGTTCATTCAGTTCAATAACCTGCAAAAGAATATAAGATACACAGAAAAAAATAACTACAATTATATCCACTCAATATCACACTATTACATTTCAAACAATATGAGTATGAAATATTCACAATACAGACAATTAAAACTTACAAAACTACAATATGAGATATCCAAAAACTGTATAAAGATTTCCCTTTTGACACTGCCAACTGAATGAAATTTTGTGAGTTGTGATTACAGTAGGAAAGAAATAATTCTTGTTAGGATGTAGTAAGCTTAATGAGCTCACCCATCATCTCTCGTTCATCACTGCTCATATATTTTCTATGATATGCACAACCATTCTATAGTGAGGTCCACGTTATAATGGCAGTGGAGAAAGATAGCAAAACAACGTTGCCGATCCTCTGTCTTGTCAATGCCTTCTATAGACGGTAGCTAATACAGGTTTATTGATATAATATTTAACTTATTTCTTGTTTGAAATAATCAATTTTATTTTATTAAGCACGAAATTATATTTTCCAATAATTTCATACTGAATTGTAATGATGAAGATGAAATATTTTGTTAATTTATTATTAATTCTACATTGTTAAAAGACGATCTGGCAACAGAGTAAAGCGAGAAAGAGATAGCGCTATTTGCTTTATTGAATGATAGACAAGGATAGCAATACCATTGCTAATCAAACACTGCCATTATAACGTGGACCTCACTATAGGAAGTTGTATGGTCGCTGAAGAGAATGGATTATTATTGTTTGTAAGCAGGATTATACCAGGGTCATCTTTTTCAACCTCCGATCTCATATCATAAGACACAGACGAGCGATAGGGGGGCAACTTTCACAGAGCTCAACAGTTAAATATCATTCCCACCAAACGCCCTGTGATCCATGCGGCCAGAACGTAAATTTTTGTCAAGTTATAGAAACATGGCCGCCTAACTTGAGTCTGCTGCCAAGTGCTAGTTACGTAGCGTTATTAGTTTTTGCAAGCAAAATGCAAAAGTTCAGCATAAATCTGAAAATTATTTTAATAATGTGTGGTTACCGGAAATCAGATGCATTTGAGTACCAAGTACTAAATGAAGTAACGTGAGTAATCAAAGTATCGTTTCTATTGAATACGTTAAGTAGTGAGGGATAATGACTGCATCAAGTAGATGCTTAATACCAACATAACAATATCACTGAAGAGAGAAAGAAACCGAGGATTAACGTGCCGTTCGTAAGATTTGGAGCCAAGCCATATGAGGCGTTTTTCAGACGAGTCGACAGGGCAGGAAGCTCTCAGATTGACTGATTGGGTAGGCGTTCCGGAATCAGCTGATAATTAGCCAATCGGTGAGCTTCCTGCCCTGCCGACTCGTCTGAAAAACGCCTCATGTGGCTTGGCCCTTGGATCGTATGGATATATTGGAATATTACGCTAAGGAAGCGGACCTCAAACATAAATTCGGCAGACATCTCTAAAAACATATGAGTAAATTTGTAAATTCTCATTTGAATAAGCTTGAGATAATATGTCAGCAACAGACTAAAATTTTTTAAAATAGTTTTTTAAACAGACTATGTCTAAAACCCCAACAAACCGACACTGTTGGAGTTTTGATGGAACATGTGTGACAAGCTCATGTGAGCATCATCTGTGCTCTAATTTAGATTGACCAATAATTGATGATTGAACAATCTATAAATTTGATGATTGAACAATCTATAAATTTGATGATTGAACTAATTTATAAATTTGATGGGCAAAAATATGTATTCAGTCCAACGCTCACCTTCAAGCTTAGTATTGATAGAAAATCCAAATCGAGCACTGGAGGAGCATCTACTATTTCAAGATAGAGCCTGCCATAAGCATGAATATCAAGATTATCAATCCATTCTGAAAAAAGAGTTATACAGCATGGGTTAAATTGTGTTTTGTTAAAGAAATTTAATCTAATTATTATTCTTGTAGATCCATCTATTCAGTGCGCTCCTTAATTAATAAATTATAAAAGTGTATGAACTGTCAAAAGTGAGGAAATTGTCATGATGAGCAACGAACTCCAATTTCAGGAAACAGTTTGGAAATCTGTCAATGGCTTATTTGTAAACGTAGAGCATTTTAATGAAAACGTACAGATGCAAATGAATCTATAAATTAAATAAATATAAAGAATATATTATTAATATGGTAATATTATATAATATACAATATCATATAGTAATATGATCGATATTAGTAGTCACTAATAGGCCTACTATATATCGGCCTGTCTCCCAAGATTTTTCTTAATTGAGATTTTGATTGGTTGCCTTTCAGGGATTTGATGTACTCTGGCAATTTATTGAAAAATATGACACCTTTAATAAATTAATCATTCTCTGTTAGTTTCTTATTTACCCTTATCCTGTGATAAAATTTAGAGTTTCTACTGTTCTTGCTATGTATGTCACTTGAAGCAGTCAATTTATGTGAATTTTTGTGGATGAAGATTATGGTTTTATATATGTAGAGAGCATAAACTGTCAATATTTTATAGTTTTGAAATGTAGTTCTACAAGAGTCTCTATATCCTAGTCTAAAAATATATCTCAATATTCTTTTTTGAACGGGAAAAGGTCTATTCATGTATTTATTGGCAGCTCCTCCCCATATTATACCATAGGCTAGATGAGAGTACATGATTCCATAATAAATCAGAAGAAGCCGATCTTCAGTTAAATATTTGGAAAGCCTTTTGAGAATGTAGGAATTTCTATTTATTTTATTTGTGATGTAATTGATATGATCTTCCCGGGTCAGTTTTTCAACAATGTGAATACCAAGAAAATTCAACTTTTTCCTTACTTCTAGTGGTTCATATCTACGAGAGCAGTTTGGATCCAGTGAAAATTGATGTAAAAATCTGGTGTGGCGCACTCACACAACTTTTCTTTGCTGTTATGAAAATTATTGATCACCTGACGCTAGTGTTCACGCGCATCTCAAGTCTATTATCCAAAGATCTGAGCCAGCTGGTGACAGGACAATAACGCTGGAGACACACGAGGTCTGCTATCTCTTCATAGTGAATGATTTAATAGAATCAACAGTGGCCAACAGTTTGCAATTGAATAATAACATTTTCTTGAATTTCAAGCTTATTTTCAATTTTAGGTGAACATTTTACTGAACATTAATTGTAGAGATTTTCATGCTCAATCTTTTCCACTTGAAATTTTGTGTTTAAATTGTATCTGAAGCCTGATTATTGGGAATCTAAAATCAAACTTTGCATAGATGGGGCGGAGCTTTTGAAATTTCTACAGATGTGGGACTTGTGGCAGTTGATAGAGCTTATCGATGACTATTTTAGGTATAAATTTGATTGTGAAAAACCCTGTTTTTGACAACATTTTCGCCATTTTAGCCGCCATCATAAATTGCAGTTGATCGAAATTGTTCGAGTCGGATCCTTATTGTTTAAGGACCTTGTTATAGCCTACACTGTATCTTATAATATTCAACGTGACATTTGCCGCTTGCGTTATATGGTAATTTTTAATGAAAAAGAAATTAGACCTTTACCTTCGATCTTGTTATGGGTGAATCGAGCATCTGCACTAGATGCAACGCCAACTCTTTCACGATGGAACTCAGCCGGAATATTCTTGCACTTCATTCTATAAAGAAGAATAATTCAAGTTTAGAAGTTGTTAATCAGTTGGTTTCTACAATTGTTCACTAAAGGCGTAATCCCTTAGCGATGGCTCTAGCCGCGCAGAGGAGAAAAGTAAATTGAAATAAAATGATTTTATATACCGTACACAATTTAACTTAGGCTATGCGTTAAATAATATCAAAATCAAATCATTTATTGTCACACAACATTAAAATGTTACAACAACGTCATTAATAACACAGAAACATCAGTTTAAAAATCTATTACAAAGAAATCTTCAACTTTCATTGACTAATACTTTTTTAAATATTTACAGTAACTATTAAAGCTCATTCTTTTGATATTTTCAGGCAAAGAGTTATAAAGTTTTATTGACATGTATTGCCAGTTTTTTTGGGAACTTGTACACTGGCAATACTCGACTCTTATATTATTCCTATTTCTAGTGTTATGTTGGTGTATACTAGAGTTAACATCATATTGATTTTCAGTTTTCTTCACTGAAATCAAGCATGACAATACATACAAAGATGGCAGAGTTAATAGTCCGAGTTTAATAAATAATAATTTGCATGGATTACGAGGAGCCTTGCGGTAAATTATTCTCACTGCTTTCTTTTGACGTTTAAACAAGATGTCTGTAGTTGAGCCATTTCCCCACAGCTGGATTCCATATAGCATAAGGCTATGAATAAAGGCAAACTAAACACTCATTAAAACAGACATATCTACAATATTACATAATCTACGTAAAAGGAAGATGCCCTTGTTGATTTTTTTATAAATATATGTTAGCCTATATGACATTAAGTCAGGTTAGTATCAATTCTCACGCCAAGAAACTTAGGCTTAATTGAGTTTATGTCATTAATTTTTCTGTCAAAGCTCAAAGTTATATCCTCTGTTTTTGTGGAATTAATGCTCAGATTGTTTGCTGCACACCAATCTTCAATTTTAGAGGTATTATTCAATGTGTTAGAATACAAATGATCCTTATTCTTATTAGCCACTTTCAAACCTAAGTCATCTGCAAACAAATACGAAGCACTATCGTCATTACAAGAATCAATAATATTAGGCAAATCATTAATATAAACAATGAATAACAGTGAACCAAGAATGGAACCTTGTGGCACACCGTATTTGACTATTCCACCTCTATAATACTCGCCAATTTTTTAAAACATACTGTACGGTACTCTTTTTGTAAGATAGGAATAAATAAGGTCAACAGCCAATTGATTCAACCCGTAATAAGATAGTTTATGACATAATATAGTATGAGTAATATAATAAACAACAATTTTGGTGTAGTGCACTATATTTATGGGCTTCTGACAATTAAGTTAGTTAGGTTTGGTATGGGTTGTGTAGGTTATTAAAATCCATACAGTACCGTACTGATCAATGTTTATCACAAAAGTCGATGTAGCCTATATTATTTTACTCCCACAGGTTGCAGTGTATGAGCTTTTCTAGAAGTGATGTGAATTTTAAATTAGTATGAACAAACCAGATATTTAATGATCTTTCCAAGCGATCAATTGATTACTGTAGATTCATAAATTTGGAAAAAGGTGCACCGTATTTTATTGCCATTTGAAAAGATATTCATCTGAAAAAGAACTACCTATTTAAATCATGAAGATTTATTGACAGACACCCATATAGGGCACTTTTTTAGAAATTTCAAGCAATAGGAAGTTTATAATTGAGCAGGATATAGGCCTAGTTTACTAAAGCACAGTTCCAAGTAGAATTTAGTTATGTTACTCTTTATGCTCAAGTTACCTACTCTTGTAAAAATATTTGTTGTACGGTATGGAGTTGACTTGACTTGAATTTCATATCAATTGTTTGTTTTATTCTGATTTGTATATTCAGATTAATGATTTACCTAGTGTATAAATTAAAATGGACATACCTAACCTACATAATATTTGGACAATTCAAGACAAAATTAGGAAATTGAAGAAGTTTTAGGCAATAGCCTGTTTTTTCTCCACCAACTATTGTATTGTTTGCTCTATCCAATAAATGAATAAGAGTTTTAAATAGATTAGCATCCTTGCACTCTAATCCTAACCTACAAATTTGACTAACCTTTCATTTAGGCCTACTTTAAATGGTTTTTGTATATTATTATAAAAAATCACATCATTTCTATTCTTTACTTTTACTACTCTATTGAAATATTTTGTCTTCTGAATAAAAACCTGAATAAATGTTACATTTTATGGCCAACATTGGAGTCTTTCACCAAATCTCTATAGGTTACGTGATTTCAATAGTTACCTAACTGAAAGCTTCAGTTGTGAATTGTAATCCTTGCTGTCCAATTTCTACAAAATTTAATTGCTGGCACAATTTAAATAGGCTTAATTGAATCACGCAACATAAAAAATTGAGCTTATTAGATAAACTTTAGCTTTACTGTATTTGTATTATACACTAGCCTACCTTTAAAAAATACATTTAAGAAAGAATAAGTGTAAAAATAAATACATCAAATCTCAACAGACTGCATAAACTATAAACATTCTATTATAGAAAATTAAAAAAAAAACAAACTAGTTTTACCTTCAAGAACCGGCTATTACAGCAATATTTGCAAAAAGATAGTTCTATATTCACTTTTAAATATTTTAGATAAGAAACTCAATTATCACATTCAAAAAACACTCAACAGTATACTAAATAAAATTACATTTTCATCTCATAATAAGGTCTTAACAAAACATAAGACTGGAAGGTGTAGATCAGTTAGTAAAGCTTGTATAATAATTTATTCAAATCAAAACAGTACTTCTATAGTAATTTAAAAATGGAACAGGTACTACATTCTGTAACAGAGTATTAGAACAGTTTATTAACCTCCTTGGAACAGTTAACAGTATGATCGAGATGGCAATGACAAAATCATATAAAAATATAATGGTTAATATTTTGACGGTTGAATAAATTTATTTGAATGGACAAAATAAATTGAAGTTGAATGATTGATTATGCTAAGGATTTTGATATGAAATTTTTACAATGTGACACCAAAGTTCACCATCGAATCTCGCTACAATCTCGCTCACAAAATCAGAATTATTCGGACGTCGGATACGTGACAAGTGAAATGTATTATTGAATAACAAATATAGAAAATTTCATTTGAAAAGATGTTGATAATTGATTGATTGTTTTCTATTTATTATTCTACTAAAATCTTTGTTTATTATATTATCGCATGTTCATTTAGTAGGTTGGCCACACTTCCATAGATGTGACACGTGACTTGACAAACCACTCTCTGTCTCAGACAGCACCATATCGCGCATGCGTTTGCAACGGGTTTTTCCCGTTCCATTCAGTCATATCTTTGAAAGTAACGTTCTTTGTGATGATGGTTACCGAGCACTGTAACTGGAGCCAATCGTCATTCTATTATTTGATGAAGATATTATTATCCAATGATGATTTATCATTAAATTCAATATAATAATCAATATATTATCATTTTATTTGATAAAAGGAAGGGTACTTTTGAAAAATATAATTAATAAAATATAACAGTTGTTATTTAACTGATGTTAAAAAACACTATAACCAAGTCAGCATATTGTCATTTCAAAACAAAAACCGAAACCTCAACCTCCCCTTTTACATTTAAAACATCAATAAACATAACTATTTGAAAAACCTTCAATCCCTCCCAGCATATTGCAATTTCAAAGCAAAATCCAAACCTATCTTTCCACCTTTGGAATATCAAAAAGCATAATTCTACCTGGACCCTAGCCCTTTCTAGCAAATTGCAATTTTAAAGCAAAAACCTAACCTAACCTCATGGAACTGAATATAATCCAAAAAAACCTAACCACTAACCCCTAACCCCTTCACATTTAATAATTTAGATTTAAAAGCAGAATCCTAACCCCCAACCTATCCTTTCACATTTGACACATCAAAAAACATAACTCCAACTGCACCCTAGCTCCTTCTAGCATATTGCAATTTCAAAGCAAAAACCTAACACATTATTAAATATAACCTAAATAAAACCTAACCTCTAACCCTTTCACATTAAATACTTTAGATTTATTCGTCATCTTTAGAACAAAACATAAACATGTGGTTCATTTCATGAACATGTTCACAAACATGTGGTTCATTTCATGAACATGTTCACAAACATGTGGTTCAAAGCAAAATCCTAACCCCCTAGCCTATCCTTTTACCTTTGAAACATCAAAAAATATAACTCTACCTAGACCCTAGCCCCTTCTAGCATATTGCAATTTCAAAGCAAAAACCTAACCTATTTTAATAAAACATTATTAAATATAACTAAAACTAACCCCTAACTCTTTCACATTTGTTGAACGATAGACAAGGATAGCAACACCATTGCAAATCGTTCTTTACCATTATAACGTGGACCTCACTATAGATACTCAAAGAATACTTTTGAATAACTATGTTATAACTGTGACTGTTGCTGGCCGTTACTCTGTTTCTGAGACAAAGAGTCGATGGTTTGTCGAGGCTATGTCGTGTCGATGCTGTGGTTTGTCGGAGCTATGGTAGGTAACCGTGTCGAGGCTGTGGTGGCCAGTGAACTCTAAACTAACTGGAATGGACTAGCAACACAAAAAAAGTGAGGCAGCTGGTAAAGATAGGCAACCCGCATTGCTGTGGGATTCGTTCATTTTGTTACGCATTGGCTCTTATGGGAGAATGCATTGCACAGTCTCAATTTCTATTTTATTTCTATATTGTATGTCTTATTCCACGGAAGCGTTATTTTTCCTTCATTAAACAGTTCATTGTTAACTTTTTGAGAGCAAAAATAATGAAATAGGTTGAATATTAATAAAGAAAAGAATTTTTTTATTTGTGACTGTAGTAGTTTTAGTATTGTCAACTTTTCACAAGCATGGGAATAACTTTGGGCCAGATTTAAGAGAAGCGTATTATTTATTTTTATTTATTCAACAAGGACAAATATAAACTGTCATGAAATGATTGGGAATGAAAAAACAGGCTCATAGTCCAATCTCATATTTTTCGCAATAAAAGTAGGTAAATAAAATAAATTATGATGATTCAATAACACAGGATTATTAAATTATGTAATGAAAGCAATATACTAGGTATTCTGATAACATTTCAAATCAGTGTGGGAGTTTCAGAAATGATGCAAAGAAATCTATGAAGAAACATTATATCAATTGTATTATAATTATGACCATATGATAAGCAAACAGTAAAATATGCTAAATAATAATTATTTTATAATTATAAATTATATAAACAATAATACACATATAATTATACACATAAAATTATTTTATAATTGTAAATTGAACAATTATTAAATTTATTTGAAATGGGAAAATTTCAAAAATTAATTACAATTCAGCTGATAGCAATATCATATTTTTCAAAATAGAAGTAGGTACCTAAAATAAATTATGTCATCTCATGATGATAACACAGAATTATTAATCATTATTGTAAAGCTTTGTTTACACAAAATTTATTAAATGTTTATTTTTCCGTACTTATAGATTCTATTAGATTATAGTATTATACTATTAGATTCTATTAGTATTATATGCTGCTACTTACACTAAATTTATATTATACATTATACATAAAATGTATGATACGTCTACCTACATAATATACCATATACAAATTATGATAAATATACTATATTTATTATTATGCTGATGCTTAACACCAAATTTATATCCATAAATTACATCATACATAGAATGTGTGATAGAATGAATGATAGTCTTTGTAGGGAAACATTCACAATTTCTGCATCAGATATTATTTATTCTTTTTACTTTCCTTGCCCTACTACCATAGGTAAGGAAAGTATTGCTTTCCAAAAAAATTAAGGTACCCCAATTTCAAGTTTTCTATACGTTTCAAGGTCCCCTGAGTCCAAAAACATAATTTTTGGGTATTGGTCTGTGTGTGTGTATGTGTGAGTGTGTGTATGTGTGTGTGTGTGTGTATGTGTGTGTGTGTGTGTATGTCTGTGAACACGATAACTCCATTCCTAATTAACCGATCGACTTGAAATTTTCAACTTAAGGTCCTTATACCATGAGGACCCGACAATAAGAAATTCAATAAAATTCAATTCAAGATGGCGGAAAAAATGGCGGATAATTACTAAAAGACCATGTTTTTCACGTTTTTCTCGAAAATGACTCTAACGATTTTTTTCAAATTAATATCATTGATAGCTATTTATAAGTCCTATCAACTGGCATGAGTCTCATTTCAGGGAAAATTTCAGGAGCTCCGTAATATTCTTGAGAAAAATGGCGGATAATGACTGAAAAACCATGTTTTTCATGGTTTTCTCAAAAACGGCTGCAACGATTTTCTTCAAATTTATACCATGGATAGCTATTCATAAGCCCTATCAACTGGCATGAGTCTCATTCCTGAGGAAATTCCATGAGCTCCGTAATATTCTTGAGAAAAATGGCGGATAATGACTAAAAAACCATGTTTTCACGGTTTTCTCGAAAACGGTTTCAACGATTTTCTTCAAATTTATACCATGGATAGCTATTCATAAGCTCTATCAAATAACATGAGTTTTTTTCCTGGGAAAATTGCAGGATCTCTGTAATATTCTTGAGAAAAATGGCGTGGTAAATAATTACTAAAAAACCATGTTTTTCATGATTTTCTCAAAAATAACTTGACCGATTTTTTTCAATTTCATACCCTGGATAGTTATTTATCAGCTCTAACAACTGGCATGAGTCTCCTTTCTGGGAACCAAATGGGGGGTCCACCCCATCCTTGGGAAATGGACTTAGTAACCTCCTTCTCGTGCATGAGGTAGGTAGGTAGCGCAGTTCATAAAAAGAACACTTAGTAGAGATATTTCATCTGTAGAACAGCTGTTTCGACGACTTTAAATAAATGACGACTAAAAAAATCATCGAATTTCACAATTTACACAATGAAAAAGTACTTTGAAAACAATTATATATACACATATACAGAAGTCTGATCGTAGTTTCAAATATGAGCAAGGAAAGTTGTGTGAGTGTACCACACCAGATTTTTTGAATAAGGATTAATTTGTTCTTCAACTATGTTTTCTATTTTAGATGCTATAAAGTAGGCCGAAATTTTCAATAAACATAGAAACTATCACAGTACGGTATAACTTACTAGGAATATAACCAAATTTGTTGTTTTATTTTTGGTCAAATAAACTGATCAATATAGAAAGAAGTATTGGAAATGTATGTAAAACAAAAAGATTTCTTCAAATTAATTAACAGAATAAAAATGTTTGACTTACCTGTGAAATAGTATTTCATTTCCTTTAACATGCCCATTCTTGCATCCAAATGCAAAACAATACATCACCATTTTTCGGTCGTATTTTTATTCAATTCTACGCATTTCACGACAAATACATCACAATATTTAAGAGAAAAGGTTGTGATCTAATACTAATAGCCCTAATACTCATTCAAATCCGTTTTTAAACTTTAAAAATGAAAAATCATACTCAAGAGCTGCAAAAGCCTGCTTGAATGTATGAGTACGAGAGAGAAGGGAATCCCACACGGTATGCCTGTCTCACTCACTCCGCCTTACACACTTTTGGTTGTAGCTAAGCATTGGACAGCCCGTTCCAGTTAGTTTAGAGTTCACTGGTGGTGGCAGGCCTAAATTAATTTTACTTGTCGATGCTATGGTTTGTCGATGCTATGTCGTGTCGGTGCTATGGTTTGTCGATGCTATGTCGTGTCGATGCTGTGGTTTGTCGATGCTATGGTAGGTAACCTACTCCGGGGAACCACCATAGGCCATAGCATCGACCATTGATATATATAGTTAGATGACTAAGCTATACCTTCAAGCGTTAGGAAGCATGATGCCTCCTTCATTTCTCGTCGCCATTGAATATCGGGCAAGAAGTCAGGCGCCCAGACAGACTTATATGGGAAAACATCGACTTTCATTGCGTTATATCTTTCGACATACTTGATGGATTTCAATATATTTTTTTTCAACTTTTCGTCATTTCCATTACCATATGATACAATGATTTGTTCATTGAACATTATTTTTAACTCGACCAAACATCTAATTTAGTGAACCTACCTCACTACAGATTTTGATCCATTCTATTAGCAAATGAATCTCATTTTTACAATATTTCCCTATTACCATGTATTTAGCATATGGAAAATAAAACATTAATTTATTATAGATCGCTAATATTACCGTATATTTTATTAGATGGCAAATAATAAATTAACTGTTATCACAATATTTCGTGAAACTGTTTCCATTCGTTTTGCAACTTAAGTATAAGTACCTAACTATACTCTATATCATATTATATATATATAAGATAATAAACAACTACATATTATAAGAACGGGAAAAATAAAACAAAAATTTTAGATCGCTAATATCACCGTATATTCTATTAGATGGCAAATAATAATAAATTAACCGTTATCACAATATTTCATGAAACAGTTTCTCATTCGTTTTGCAACTTAAGTATAGGTACCTTACACTATACTCTATACTCCTATATTTAATACAAGATAATAAATAACTACATATTATAAGAACGGGAAAAATAAAACAATAGCAATAATGAAGAATTAATAGACAATTTTAGCAAATAATATTTTTTATAATACAAATTTAGCATACAATATTTTCATAGTTCACAAAATATTACAATATAAGACAAATTAATGGAATGGAATATGGATACCTCTATTGGATCTATGGAAATAAAATATTTATTTTAATATTACCGAAACTTATATTTTATTACTTGGCAAATAATGATAATGAATCAACCTAAGCACAATATTCCTTGAAACGATCATTTGGCACTAGGCTTAGCCTGCTTGAAACATGACCGATGAAAATATAAAAATACTTATGTATGAAAAGAAATATTTTTATCTGGCGCATGCAGATTCGTTCATCCATAAGCACTGCATGAAACTACCATACTTTGAATATTTTTTATTGCTTCAATAAAAAAATATTATCATTTGGAAAAGGCTCTTTTTCTACACAGCGAATACAAATACCCGACTTCTTGCCCGAAATTTCTGGTAGCTACACTAGCGCAGTGGCATCATAGCGGACTTCGCTCTTCTTAATCTTATTCTCTATATCAATGGCATCGACAAACCACAGCATACTCCATGATCCTCCTTGCTGTGTAATGAAGAGTGGAGAGTTAAGCCTTAGTACAGATTAGTAGCCTTAGTACAAGCTTTTATTAGCTTGTAGCTAAGTAGCTTTAAAGTAGCTAAGTAGCTAAGTAGCTTATTAGCCAAGTAGCTTTTATTAGCCTTAGTACAGATTCGCGCGAAAAATCGTATGTACATATGCCTCAACATTCACTGTACGTCCTTGTGGACGCAATCCACGTATGCCTCGGCTTTCAAAAAGCTATCTGATTTGCAGACGACACGAAGACATGGTTGATGTAGATTTTCCACATGACAACAATGGCGTCATTGCCTATTCTGTGGAAAATACTGTTGTTTTAAATGATTTCAAAGTATTATAGCTATTATTTGTTTCAGATTAGAATTATTATAGCAAGCCTTGTGTCACACCTGACAATTAAAACAATGCTTGTATAGCTTCTATCAAAACAGTGACACTTAATTTTCCATTACCGTACCTACCTTTTTTTTATTCCATTACAATTTATTTTTTGGTACCTGCGCATTTGTCTCAGTAGCCCGAATGAATTGTTGACATCTTCAAACTTTTGAAGCTAGTGGAATTCTACTAGCCAGCTATATACTGTTGATAGTTGTTACTATTTCGCTCGCAGCCAATAGAATAGCCAGGTGCGACATAGGGTAGTTAAAAATGAAGAGTATACTCAAGTACAACAATATAATTTCATGGATAAGGATAAATGCTGAAGCTGCTGCATTTACACCAAAGTTGTCAACAAAAAAATTTGTCCACAATAGCTTTCTTTATAAAGTTACTGTTCTTTTGTAGAGCAACAGAATAGAGAACTTGTTGCCAAAGAATTGGTCTAATAGCGATTGTATAGTTTGCGAGGACTTGTAGAGGACTTTGTTCAAAACTTTTTCAGTGTTTCTCATATTGGTTGGGAAACGAAAATTTTTGTTTAAAACAAGGATTTCCAGAAACTGCCTCAATTTGTTGAGAACTCAGTTAGTTGACAACTCTGGTGTGAATGTAGCCTAACTTTAACAGCAAATTAAACAACTTAATTATTGAGTAATTCTAGTTTATTGCAGAAAAGCTACATAACCGAAATGAATTTTGCATTTAGTAATGAGGCATCTGATCATAACTAGTTTATTGAAAACCAAATTAATAGTAGAAAAAGTTATAACAGCTTATTTCGATTCAGTAAAGAATGACCATCATGCTATCATGCCTCTTTATGCATAGCTAACCATGATATTAGTTTTTTGCAATAATTTACATCAAAACACTTTGAAAATTCACATCTTTGACAACCTCGGCAATATATTGATTTCTTGTGTATTATAAAATTGGTAAAATATTGAAAAATTATACTATGAGGGAAGCTTTTTAATTAATGTGATATCAAAATTAACTAGATGATATACAGTGCAGTCAAGGAAAGGTTATAGAGGGGAAAAGTTTGGAAGACAATTTTTGGCCCCGCAGTTCTGTTTAGGATGGTAAGGGGGTAAACATATCAAAAGTCCCCCCCCAACCCCTTGTGCTAAGGGGGTGGGGGTGGTTTAGGTAACATTTTTTGGTTTCTCACATATAACTCGAAAACTATGTATCTGATGTGTTTGGTATGAGGGACTTCAAGTGGACTGTATACTAAGTTGAATGAAATGTATGTTAAATAATAAATATAATTTACAATTAGTTATTGGATCACAATTTGATTTGTCATTCATTAACCTAATTCCAATGAATTAGGTTATGACGCCTTCAATGTTTACGTTTTGCCTCACCCGTATGGCAAAATCGCGTCCACACGTACATTCAATGCTCGCCCGAGGCGCCTTTGAGCACGCCAAAATACCGACAGGGTTCCGGTTCGCCCACATGCCTCAGCGAACAGTGTCCACACGTGCGAATGCAAGCCCATACACGTATGCTCACCAGAGGCAAACGTACGTGTGTACACCGTTTTATACACACGACCGTACAGATTCGCGCGAACAATCGTATGTACATATGCCTCAACATTCACTGTACGTCCTTGTGTACGCGATCCACGTATGCCTCGGCATTCAAAAAGCTATCTGATTTGCAGACGACACGAAGACATGGTAGATGTAGATTTTCCACAACATGACAACAATGGCGTCATTCCATCATTGAAGATAGTTATTACAAATTGCAGCAGTATCATTTTATTTCAATGACTTATATAATAAAATCAAAAATAAAACTTGACAAACGATGTTGGTGGGTTGAACGATTGTAGGTAAGGAAATAAATTGCTACATGACATAAGATTAACAATTTAAACTTTATCAGGTTGTCAAAACATTATCTTGTAAATATACTGAATCTAATTCAACTAGTTATCTAAACAAATGATATCATCATGAGGGAAGCAATAACTCCACAAGAACGATTGGCTCTAACTTTGAGATTCTTGGCATTAGGCGATTCATTTGTTGGTTTCCAATATCTATTCTCAATCTCAAAAAAAAAAGAAAATTTCTACAATAATTCCAGAAGTTTTGATGACCTAATCAAAGCACTTAACACTGTCTCACAAAATTGACAGTCTTCTTTAAGGAAATTAGCCATAAATTGAATCAAATACTAAATTGCTGCCCATTTTAAACTAACTCTGCTCATACACATGACAAAACAAGATTCTCCAAAAGATTAGCTTCAAGATTTACCTTTAAGGGAATAGACTACTAGTTCAAAGTTTGAATAAATCTCTCTATAGATAGCCTAGCTATCTAAAACGTATAATATCATATTGAAGATTACAATTTTAATTAACAACTCTGATTGATAACATGAAACAAACACAAGATGATTCGAAAGCCACAGTAAAATAATATTTGAGCTATACTTTCTTTTAGGAACCCTGTAGAGAAGCTTTTTTCACTTACATTATGCAGTTATAAATTTGTTAATCATGATACAAATTATATACTCCATGCATGTTTCTATTTAAATGTTTGACAATCTACATATCCTACAAAATCACAAAAATCCTACAATTTACAATTAGTAATAATAATAATAATAATAATAATAATAATGAGTTTCTGTTCATGGCGTGGTCATAAGTATGTCTACAAGTGAACAAGTCAAGAACATAAAAAACTGTCATAAGACAGGTCAAGAACAAAAATACACATCAAACACAAAAAGCAGCAAGCAGAAGAGGCAGCAAGACTAATGCAAGAAGTATCTACTTACAGTCTGAGGATCACAATCATAGAACTCCCTCATAGAATAGAAGGGGTTCTCCTGAAGGAAAGCCCTCAGTCTCCTCTTCAAGACTGTCTCTGACAGAGTCCTGGCTGAAACTGGCAGCTTGTTCAAAATTTTAGCTGGCTGGTAGATGAGGCTGCTCTGGGTCCTCCCCAATCTACAATATGGCAGGTCCAGCCTCAGCCTGCTTCTAGTGCCATGATCATGCACATCACCCCTGGCAAAGTACGGACACTATGGAATGCCTTTATAGCTGACCTGTAAATGTGAAAATTGAATACAGTGAGAATCTTTTCACTCACAAAAAGCGGCTTACAATGTGCTAAAAATTCTGCTCCACAAAGGATCCGGATGGCCTTCTTCTGCACCAGCAGTACATCTTTTACCTCAGAGGCACCACCCCACAAGGTGATGCCATAGGCCATCACACTCTGAAAGAAAGCAAAGTAACACATGCGGAGATGGGCCTCTGGTACACATCTTCTCAGACTCCTGAGCAAAAACAGCACCCTGCTCAACCTGCCACAGACTACCTGAATGTGCCCGCCCCAGGAAAGCTTACGGTCCAGAGTGAAGCCAAGGAGCTTCACTGGAGGGAAATCATAATGTACTCCATTCCTGAGGCCAAACACAATTCTCTGGGTCTTCTCACTATTGAGGAGGAAGAGATTTGCCCGAAACCAGTCTGCAACAGACCTCTCAGAAGCATACATCTTTCTGCCCAGGTCAGTCATGTCACCACTGATATCCAGCATTGAGGTGTCATCAGCATAACACACCACAGTCCTGTCTCTGAAAAGGGCAACATCATTAATCATGATGAGAAACAGGAGAGGCCCCAGTACAGAGCCCTGGGGGACCCCACAGCTCACTGATCTGACTTGTCTGAATTAGTTATTGGATCACAATTTTATTTGTCATTCATTAACCTAATTCATTGGAATTAGGCTATGACGCCTTCAATGTTTACGTTTTGCCTCACCCGTATGGCAAAATCGCGTCCATACGTACATTCAATGCTCGCCCGAGGCGCCTTTGAGCACGCTAAAATACCGACAGGGTTCCGGCACAGAATATACAGAATGGAAACTTGTAATCAATCGCCTATCTAACCAATGCTTTTTACATGGGGGAACCACCATAGCCTCGACAAACTATAGCATCGACACGACATAGCCTCGACAAACCATAGCACCGACACGACATAGCCTCGACAAACCATAGCATCGACAAGAAAAATAAAATTAGGCCTGCCACCACAGCCTCGACAAACCATAGCACCGATACGACATAGCATCGACAAACCATAGCATCGACAAGTCACGTGACACATCTATGGAAGTATGGCCAACCTACCAATTAACATGCAAATTTATTATTATTTAATAATATTATTATAGTTATTGATATTATTATTATCTAATAGTATTATTTGAATTTATTTATTTATATTCATCATGCAATGTAATTATATAACATGAAAATACGTTAAGAATGTACTGCACATACTTTTGTCCACGTTATAATGGCAGTGAAGAAAGATATGAAAAAACGTTGCCAAGTCTCTCGATTTTGCCAATGAGTGTACACAGCTGTTACTGTGTATTCATCCCATTAAATTTGATCTAGTAATAATTATCATTTCTTGATAGAAAAATCAAATTAATCAAGAAATATATTTTTCATAATTTGATTCAATATTTGCTTTCATAATTATTGATATTAGATTTTTATTTTTTTTACAAACCTGAAATAGCGGCTAATTTAAAAAGCTGTGATGCAACAATCTAAATTTGAAAACAACAGAAATTAAGTCATTTGGTGGGTATTCTATTCCAATTTCTTTTAAAAATACTTGAAAAATATATATCCTATTCAAAATAAGTAATTTTAATGAAAATAATTCTGAAATAACCTTTTAATACTATTTTATACCGGTACGAGTAGATTTAACGTGTAGGCTAAATGAAGAGTGGATCAAGCTTAGCATGGCTAGCCATTTCAGGTATTTTAATTTGTGTTTCTCATACGATAATGTCTAAAAATTATTTCATTTTATTAAAAACACATTTCAAATTAATTATACGACTTGTGTACCCGAGTATTTTGATAGAATGAAGAAAAAAAGCGGCTGATAAAATGTTTGTTTACTTTTGTACAGTCACTGTCAAAAGTAAAAATAAATATTCTGGCAAACAGACAACATTGCAAAGCTGGAGAGAGATAATGCTATCTGTTTTGTTGTATGATAGAAAAGGACAGCAACAGTATTGTCAATCATACACTGTCATTATAACATGGAGCTCACTTTACAGGATTTTGTAGGTTATTTGTTATTTGAGCGGTTAAATTGATATCGGTTTAGAATTTTACTTTAGCGGTAATACTTTCTAACTGATGAGTCTAAACAAAGAAATATATTTGTAACTGTGTTGAAATCAGGATACTTTGTCTTAAATTCTATATTTGTATACACGTTGCTCTTTGTAATTGAGAAGTATTTTATAAAGTTGTACAGTTAGGTTATTTAGAAATCATTCAAAGTTTAGTTGAAAGTTTCAAAAGTTGAGTGTTGTGTAATCGTGAACAATAGTAATTTAATCTTTATCAACTACAGGAATTTGAATAAATAATTTATCATATACATGATTACTTTTCTCCCTTACGGTAGTTTATTAAACAAGATGTTGAAAGCTGAATGTCACAATAATGTTACTGATCGTACTACAGAAGAAGAAAAGGTAAGATTAATCTTGTAGGGCTTTATTTATATTTATTCATTTATTGTACAATATGTTTCAAATTCATTTGGTTAACCTTATAACTATAAGTAGCCTTATAACTATAACCTTATAAATAGTATAAGATTGTTTGCACAATTAAAAATTTAACTAACAAGAACCTATTTATAATAAATTAAACAAAGTTGAGTTAATTATTCCTATTTATTCACACCTTTGAATTAATGAGTTACTGTTAATCTACATGGTTTTAATTTTTTTTTAATTATAGTTACCTATTACATAAGAACAATAAGAGAATTTGCAAGGCTGTTTGCACAAAAGAAGCTCAAACTAATTTTGAGAATAAATTTGATAAATATAATTGTCTAAATATGAACCTAATTGACATAATCAACCTATTTATAACAAACTAAACTTGATATGTATATTTTCTAATTGAGTTGGAAATGAAATTTCGTTAAAAAACTCACGCAGTGTGCAAACGACCCTCAAAAGGAATAACATGATTTATAGTTGAACTACCTTGTTTCAATATTTAATAATTATTGTCATTACTAGTAAAAATAAGA
The DNA here is from genome assembly GCF_014356525.2 of Nilaparvata lugens. Lineage (NCBI taxonomy): Eukaryota > Metazoa > Arthropoda > Insecta > Hemiptera > Delphacidae > Nilaparvata > Nilaparvata lugens. Next base: position 30,569,602 of record NC_052518.1, read on the forward strand.
GAATTTACAATAATCAAAGTCTAGACAATCACTTATCTCTTCCAAGCCTTAGAACTGCATGACCATTCAAGTAAAATGTTATTCTAAAATAAATCATCTCCAAACCTCTTAAATGCATTACCAGTAAAGTAGAATCTATTTATAAAATATAAACATTAAATATTATTAACAATGAATGCATAAAATAAATCATGTAATTGGAAATGAGAATAATCACATTCAGAATATTTCATTGAAAGACTGAAATGGAACAATATTGTTGACGATCCAGAATCAACCTTTAACATATTTAATATTTTTTTTGTAGAATAGCTGGAGGTCTTAGAGATGAGATAATGTTAGATATTCCTTCTCAACCTCAAAATAATAACACAAACTCCGAAATTTTTATAAAAACTTTAACAAGCAATAGCATTTTTTTCCACCCAACATCAGTCCAAGAGATTAGAAATATAGTAAATTCAGTCAGCAATCGAAAAGCTCCTGGGTCCTGTTTTATAAAACCCTTGTAATACAGGGCCTGTATTATAGGACTTATAAATTAAAATTTACAATCCTGTAAAATTATGTCTCATAAAAATAATGCTACACTTGTAAAATCACCTGTAATATTCGCCTATATTACAATTGCTTTATTTTGAATTAATGATGTCATTGGCCAGCGAGCCTAATATAATATTTGAACAAAGTGCTACCTACTTAAAACGTTTTGGTGGAAAATCCACATTATCAAATTTCTGACGATGGACAGATTGCATTCATGCTGGAAAATAACTTTGTTAATGATAAATAGTTGAGAAATTATAATAACTATTTAACTCACATAACTTATTATAACAGTTAGGCCTATGTGAGAAGTAATGTTTCAAAAAAGTTAAATCAAATGTCAATAATTAAATTAACGACATTAATTAAATTTGTTTAATAAAAAAAACATAAAACATTATGGACGTACATTTTCTGAATATTTCCAATAACGCTTTATTGATAAAAGCTCAATCTAAACCGCTCATTATATTCATAAGTTTCCTGCATGATATTGTAAGAAATTCTGTCCTTGAAAATTCTTGACCCACGAATAATAACATAGTCATCTTTACTAGAACTACTACCTTCATCCATTTTAACACAACTATGATAAAGTCCTGTATCATTTACTTGTAATACAAGCAAATGTCTTGTAAATTGTTTTACATGGTAAATTGTTTATGAAACACAAACTTCTAAGTTTACCTGTATTACAGGATTTTATCCTGTATTACAGGATTTTTTCCTGTATTACAGGACTTGTAACTTTTATGAAACAGGCCCCTGGATTCGACTAAGTAAATGTAACCCCTGTTATTTTAAAACATTTTTTACCTGATATTAAAGATATTTCAGTATACCTATTTAACCTGTTTCGCAGTTCTGGTTTGTTTCCCGAGATATTGAAAAAAAAACTATAATAAAACCTTTGTACAAGAAGTCTGACAAGAATGACCCCACAAATTATCGCCCAATCGCCCTTTTGTCTCTGTTTTCAAAAATCCTAGAGAAGGTTGTCAAGGCCCGCTTAGTTCACTTTTTGTCAAAACACAATTTTTTTAGTAATAACCAGTATGGTTTCAGAGAGGGATTAAATACTGGAAAAGCTTTGCTCGACTTCATGACTAAAGTATATGGGTTTCTCAATGATGGAGACATGTGTGCTGGAATATTAGTCGACATTATGAAAGCGTATGATACTGTCGATCATTCTCTTCTTTTATCAAGAATGGAGGAAGCGGGAGTTAGGGGTGTTGCACTCAGCTGGTTCCGTTCATACTTGTCCGGAAGAACACAACAGACTAAAGTCAATCAAAGTCTCAGTAATGTAGGAACAGTCGAATTCGGTATTCCTAAGGGGATCCGTCTTATCGGGGCCATTGTTTCTCATCTACGTAAATGAACTGATTTTACGCATGATTTAATAGGGCTGAGATGGTGGTTTACAAACAATTTTATGATAATGAGTCCCAAAACAAAATTCATGATCTTCAGTATTTCAAGATATATCCGTTTTTCAACGCCATTGAGGTATCATAGCCTATCTTGTACCAAAACCACTATCTGTGATTGCCCCCAACTTGAACAAGTCGAAGCAATCAAATACTTGGGGTTAGTACTAGATAATAAAGTCACATGGAAAAAGCATCTCAACTATTTGAAACAGGAACTCATGAAATACATAAGAGTATTCTATCTCTTAAGATCAGTGTGTAGCTCCATTCTATTAAAGTCTGTATACTATGCTTTGATAAATTCTAAACTCGAATATGGTCTGGCGTTGTGGGGAGGAGAAATCTTTCATTCGCATTATCTCCTTCAAGGCAAAGTTGGAACACACAGCACCTCTCTTTAGAAAATTAGCTAAACTTCCATTGAAAAATTATATGTCTACAAAGTGCTCAGGAACTTCTTTGATAGCAGCGTTAATGGCAATGCGGTTTTTAATTTGAAAAACAATAATTTGAGAAATAAATACGAAGCTTGCATACCTAAACCAAATAAAAGTCACTTCATGAAATTGTTTCTTATTTGGCTCCAAAGTTCTAAAACCTGCTGCCCTTGGAGATAAGGCAGTGCAAGATACGATGAAGGTTTTTGAGAGATGTCAAGAGATATGTAATGGAATGTGAGAATATAGATACTTTTTTTAGAATTCTCATGTAGACTTGTATATCATAATTTTGTACAATATACTTCAAAGCTAAAATTGATAAATCATCGATACTGTTATGTAATATGTGTCACTTCATATGCGACTGTCGGCCTCAGTAACTACATTTTAGCGCTATAGTTTTGTAATCAATTTTATATCACCATCTCAAACAGGTTTAGTACCTCGAGATGCAAATACTCAATTGGCATTGCATTTTATTTTGTAATAGTATTTTCTCATGTTGTAAAACTTGTATTGCTTCTATTACCGTATGTATATCTAAGATGTAATTTTATATTACTGCCAATAAAACATTTACAAGTAAATTTCAGTCAATATTTGACATGATTAAAAAATTCTCACAATATTCGTCATTAATGCCCGGCAAAGGGGCAACGCATTGGCTCTATACGCAGCCGTTCATCAGCTGCACATTGCGGACACAAACATTTGTGCCCGCATGGAATAGCAGCATGTGATGGTCGCCGCACTAAACAAATAGAGCAAGTTCTTATTCCTCGGCCTTGCCCTTGCCCTCGCCCTCGGCCTTGCCCTCGCCCTCGGCCTTGCCCTCGCCCTCTTCCCGGAGCTTGAGCCGGAGGATTAGGTGCTGGTTGAGGCTGTGGTTGTATTTGTGCCTGAATACAAGAATAGAAGATCGTTATTTGCCATAAATTAAAACAAGTTTACAATAGGCATCGTCAGTTTAAAAATATTTTCATTTTCAAAATAATTGAGTCAACTTGTCTCATATATACACGGTGTTTCAGAAATAGTGTAGAACATAATTATTAGGACATTGTTCCTGGATGACAGGAGACTAAAAATGTCGTATTTGATGTGTCCAAAACTCAGCGGTAATCCTTATAGCTGCCATTTTGTTTTTTTTTTTCACTTGGGAATTTTTTGTCAAGAACGAAATGTTGTATTATAAATGTTTAACACTCTGTATAAAATCCTTATACATCAGTTGATATTATATACTATTGTTGAATTAAATCCTCTAACCCAAGCCATCCGGCAATAGTTCTATTGAAAATGTTCAACGCTTCTTATACATTTTACATTGTAGATAACTGTGGCTTTAGTGTTTTGCTTAGTCTAACATTCGATGTTACCAAGTCATATCTATGTCTCGTATGAAATGTATTAACAGTATCATTGGAAATTAACTGATTTAATTTTCCTTGACATAAATCAAGTTTTGAAAAATGAAGGAAGATACATGCCAAAGTCATTATTTTTATACTTGAAAAATAAGTTCTACAGAATACATAGTTTTCTATATCACAAATTGTTCTGATAGCTCGTTTTTGCCAAATGAAAGTTTTTTTGCAGCACTGGAATTACCCCACAAACGTACACCATAACATAAATGAACATGGAAAAGACCAAAATATGTAGTGACTAATACCTCATTATTCACGCAGTTACTTAATTTCCTTAAGATAAAAGTTACTCTTGAAAGCTTTTTACAAAGATTATCAATATCTGCGTACCTGTTGAGGCTCGGGTAGATTTTGTGCCGGTTGAGGCTGGGCTACATAAAGTGCGTGATCGTTTAGAAGTGGCTCTGCCGGCTGAGGTTCATGCTGGATTGGTGGACCCATCTCCACAACGACCTCAGCCCCAAGTTCAAAATTGAACTGCTCCTGGGGAGCAGCCAATTCTTCT
>NC_052518.1:30574058-30579058 GCF_014356525.2 Nilaparvata lugens
CGGAGTTTGTTTCTCCCGAAGTGAGCTCCTCCTTACAGGGGGTGCGTGAGAGTACATCTGGAACTATGTTGAACTTCCCTTTCCTATATTTTATTTTCAAATTATATTGTTGCATTTCCATTACCCATCGTGCTAAACGACCAGTGGGATGGGGAATGGCATGCAACCACTTCAAGGACTGATGGTCGGTAATCACAGTAATTTCGTAACCTTCCACATATGACTTAAATTTTCTCAGGGCATATATCACAGCTAGACACTCTTTCTCGGTTGTGGTATATCGGACTTCGGGACCTCTTAAACCCCTACTCGCATAAGCAATAACTTTCTCCTCACCATTAATCTCCTGAGTCAAGACAGCTCCCAACCCTTCGTCGGAGGCATCGGTCTGAATCACAAAGGGCAACTCAAAATGAGGGTAGGTTAATACTGGGGCACAGGTTAAAGCATCTTTGATTTTCTGAAATGCCGTTTCCTCCTCTTCTCCCCACTGCCAATTCACCTTCAACTTTAACAAACGATGTAACGGATTTGCTAGCTCTGAAAAATTAGGGACGAACCTACGGTACCAGGAGGCTAACCCTAGGAAGCTCCTGAGAGATTTAACACGCTGCGGGGTAGGGAAATCTCTAACAGCCCTAATCGTTTCCGGGTCGGTACGGAGGCCTTGCTCTGTCACAATATGACCTAAGTATTTCAGCTCAGATTTCAGAAAATTGCACTTATCTTTATTTATAATTAGACCTGCGTCTCTCAACCTCTGGAAAACCTCTGCGAGATGTTCTCTATGGGATTCAAGAGTCTCCCCTAATACTACCACATCGTCTAAGTACGCGAACGCATATGGTTCGAGTTTAGGCCCTATCACCTGATCTAGCAAACGTTGAAAGGTAGCTCCAGCTGAGTGTAAGCCGAAAGGCATCACTTTAAATTGAAATAGACCTCTGCCCGGCACTATAAAAGCAGTCAATTCTTTACTCTCCTCATCTAACGGAACTTGCCAATAACCACTCTTCAGATCAATAGTAGATATATACTTAGCATCGCGAAGCCTGTCTAAAATACCAGTCATATTTGGGAGGGGGTAAGCATCTCTATGCGTCACAGAATTAAGTTTACGAAAATCAATACAGAACCTTATTTCCCCATTCGATTTTTTTACTAATACGATAGGAGAACTCCATGAGCTACAGCTGGGTTCTATGACTCCCTGTTCAAGCATTGTATCGACTTCCTCATCGATCACTTTTTGCATGATAGGGTTCCTGGGATAGGGACGAAGTCTGAAGGGTTCAACTCCTTCCTGGAGTTTTATTTTATGTTTCAAGATATGGGTCCATCCTGGGAGTGAAGAGAATTTCCGGATTTCTTCTTCCAGAAAATTATCGAATTTCTCCTGCTCAGAGACAACTGATAACCTACCTCCCCCTTCCCTACTACGTAATCGGACTCCCTGGGGTTGCATTTCTAATACAGCTCCCATCTTACGCAGATTTTCCACTCCTAAAATCATACGAGGTTCAATATCTGGGACAACTGACACTTGCCACTTATACTCCTTGCCACATACAGTGACCGGTAAAGTGGTCTCCCCTTCTATTTTAAGACATTTTGCGATCTCACTAGAAACGTATGACTTTTGAGATGAGGTATCTATAGCGGCATTCAGGTTCACCCCCTCTACTCCTACGTTCATGTACACCCCGTTATCTCCGACCTCCCTACTTGGTCTAACGGCAGCTACAGTTGACACCTTAGAAGTATTCGCTGAACTCTTACTACCACGTATAGCTCCCACTATCTCTGGTTCCCATTCTACTCTATTATGCCTCATATTGATAGTTAAATTATGCTGAATCATAAATGACACTCCTAACAACACGTCAGGCTTAAGGCCTTCCATCACTACAGCCTGGAAAGAAACAGAAATATTCTCTATTTTCAATTGGGTAACAACTTTTATCGAGAGGAGAGCAGACTTCCCATCAGCGAGTATCGCTTTATGTGTGCAGTTTTCTTTCTTTACTGACCCCTCACGTTCTAATGCTCTCAGAACTTGTGTACTGATGTAGGATTTTTCCGATCCTGTATCAATCAAAGCGACAAATTTCTGGTTCGCCAAACTCACATCAATGAAAGTCCGTGTATCTCCTGACACGGTTCTGGGGCTTAAAATCTTTGTTGAATGAATTACTGAATTTCCCGACGATCTTTTACTCTGGGACTTACAGTTACACTGATCATGATTTTTCCCACATTCCTTACACTTAGAAAGCTCGGGGCAAGTTGACCTCCAATGTCCTGTCTTTTTACAATTCCAGCACACAGGACCCTGACTAGTACTACTCTCTTCTATCACTTTAGTCTCCCGTGGTTTAGTAGTTGCCTTAGCTGAATTTTCTCCCCGTTTATTGTCCTCGATTTTAGTATTCCGTGAGGACAACCTAGAGTGTTTTTCCTCAGCACGGATTGCCTCATATTCCCTAGTTATATCTAACAGTTGGTCTATGTTTTGGGCTCCTACACTTCGGACATGTAACTTATATCTGGGTAATAAATTCTGATACACCCTCTGATATATCCTATCCCCGTCGTAACTTCCTAATCTCCTCATTAAAGTGAGTAGGGCTTCGGCATACTCATCAGCCGGTTTGCCCTCCCTCTGCTTCCTTGCAATGATTTGACTTTCAAGATCGTCACTATAAGTATAGGGATAGTATCGGAGTTTAAACGCCTCTACAAAGTCAGCCCACATCCTCCACTGGGAGCGACGATTCCGCATCCAGAGTAGGGCCCCTCTCTCCATCAGCTCTGGTAGGGCTATAAGAGATTGTTCCCCGGATATCCCATATGTGCTCTGAAGTTCAGTGAGCCTCTCGATAAAACTGGGAGCATCTGATACACCATCAAAACGTAAATTCCAACTTCTTACCTTATCACATACAGCGCCCTGACTATACGTGCCTGAAGAGCGGTGTGGTGCCGGCTCTATACCTGTTGGTCGATTCACTCTGTTGTGGAGGGACGGCTCGGAGTAGACACGGCTTGTGCCTGGGATAGCATCGTCCCGGCGAGTCTGAGAGGTCGCAGCGGTCCGGGACCGATGGTGTTCAACCATCCTCCTCCTCAGCTCCGTCAGAGTCCCCGCTGCCGACAGGCCAAGACTCTCCAGGTAGCTGACTGCTTCCTCCTTACTCAGCCGGTACACCCACGACACTCGAGGGTCGGTTTCTCGCTCCGTGGTGTCTGTCTCGTGATCTCCTTGGTCCTCCTCGTACTCTTGGAGTGTAGACTCCTCTCCCCGTTCCGACATCGTGCACTGGGGTTTACTTAACCTTTGCTCATGATCTACTTGGGCGCCAGACGTCTTAGCCCCACGTTCGGAGACGTCAGTTTTATTAGTATGTCCTATTCCACCCTCTAGGTTTTCTAATAATTGCGAAGTATTTCTACGACGCGGACTAGCTACAGCCGGGTATGGGTCGGGGTCGGTGACCGTATTGACTGGTGGAGACACTGGACCTACACTTCTCCCTTTGTCCTGATTCTTTACCCTCTGTCTTTGGCGGGAGGTATTCAATTTGAAGGGAAGAGTGTGAGCCCGTGCCGTTGTTGGCCAATTCGGCCCTCGACTCTTGGAATTCAGATTGGGTGTTAGGGAGAATTGAGGTAACCTTAACCAAGGATACGGATCCGGATATCAGATCCCCACAAACAATTATATTTGTAAAGGTAGTACGCAATCTGAAACTGCGGGCTGTCGGTGTGCAGACTGAACCTGCGCACCCGGTATTAGATCAATATGATTGGAGAGGCGTAAGTGGTATAAGGTACAGGATATGGTATACCGAGTTTGAGGTATAGGGAATATTTTATCGGGCCTGGGGAATGGAGATTCGTTAACAGGATTGTTCCTTCCTGTAATTAATGGGGTTTGGTTCAATAACTCGCGATCTGTGAATCGCGATATAGTTCTCAGCAAGCTGAACCTGCTAGCTAAATACAGTATATCAATTACAATTTTATGATAACTAAAGCTCAAAGGATGAGGTTTTGGGTGTCAGATTTCTGAATTGTGAGCCTGCAGCTGCGAAAGGATTTTCAGCAATTCTGAAACTGCTAAACAGGATTTCCGCGCTAATCTGATGACAGCGCGCCGGTTATTAAGGGCCAATCTGTAACTGCCCTTGAGGGTATGGGAATCACTCTCAATCGTCCAAAACGCTTTTAAATTAATAGTCAGTATGTCGACTATTATGAGAGGATAGGGAAGGGTTTACAAGGATTCTCCTAAGCTTCTCACTGGTCTGAGAACCGCGACTGGGTCTCGATCTCCAATCTGTGACTGAGATCCTGCTCTACACAAGGTTTCCTACACCTCTGGCTGGTCTGAGGACCGCGACGGGAACGATCTCTAGTCTGGAACTGAGATCTCACGCTATACAGGGTAGGAAAAATTAAGAGGAAGGAAGAGAGAGGATGCCGCAGTCTGGGGACTTCAGCGAGGACGTTCTCAAGCTGTACCTGAGAGCAGGAAGCGTTGCAGTCTGTGACTTCAACAAGGACGTTCTCAAGCTGTACCTGAGAGCAGGAAGCGTTGCAGTCTGTGACTTCAACAAGGACGTTCTCAAGCTGCACCTGAGAGTGGGAAGCGTCGCAGTCTGTGACTTCGACAAGGACGTTCGCAAGCTGCACCTGAGAGCAGGAAGCGTCGCAGTCTGTGACTTCGACAAGGACGTTCTCAAGTTGTACCTGAGAGCAGGAAGCGTTGCAGTCTGTGACTTCAACAAGGACGTTCTCAAGCTGCACCTGAGAGTGGGAAGCATCGCAGTCTGTGACTTCGACAAGGACGTTCTCAAGTTGTACCTGAGAGCAGGAAGCATTGCAGTCTGTGACTTCAACAAGGACGTTCTCAAGTTGTACTTGAGAGCTAGAAGGATTATAGAATAGGGAAGGTGAAGAGAAAGTAAGAGGAAGGATGCCGCAGTCTGGGGACTTCG
>NC_052518.1:30586558-30591558 GCF_014356525.2 Nilaparvata lugens
TACCTGTTAAATTTCATGGAAATATATTGCCGTATATCGCTGTGAATGCGCAACATATAAACATAAAGAGAAATGCACAGCCGTCGACATGAATCTTAGACCTCACTTCGCTCGGTCAATTATATACAGTGATGTCGGAGTAATGAGGGATTCCTTCTCTTTTCATATTATCCTTAAAATGCAAAATTTGAAAAAACCTTGTGTATTAATACATCGACGCGCAGTTGAAAAAGGAATATTTCTGCCAAATCTCATAGAATTCTATCAACGCGTTACATACATACAGACAGACAGACAAAAGAAAATCCGAGTTAAAACATAGACCTCACTACAATAACTAAATTATTATGATGTAAAACTTTTGTGGGCTATTATTAATTATGCTAGGCTATTTTTGAGACTTGAATGCCAAGCTGAAGATTTTATTACTTTAGATTACATCAAACACTCAATGGAATTATCGAGAATTATCGAATTATTAAGTGAGCGAAAAATCTAACAAAATAAAAAATAGCAAAGGATAACATAATATTAAACGAACATGACTAATTACAATAAAATATTGTGATGCGAAACTGTTGTAAATATTATTCACATAAAAATTAAAAATACTTATTTAATAAGTAATATAAATTATATTGATACTTATGCCGCCAGTACTCAAACTCCGGTTTTGCAGGCAGCGCTTATGTATTATTTAGATTATCGAAGTTACTTTTTGTGTGTTTTTGTGTGTAATAGCAAGACAGGTTAAGGCAATTGTTTCATACTTTTCAGAATGGGGTTGAGTATAACCAATACCTACTATTACTATTACCTACTATGAAGTAATAGTAGGTATTGGTATAACATGTAACAGCCAATGCCCAGGTTGTGACGTCACACTTATAACAAATCTTGTATTGCGTTCTCGGTGTTGAGGTTATGAACCAGAAAATGTGTGAATTAATGCGTTATGAACACCAGACTGAAAGAGTCCATACAAGATCTGGTTCAACCGTCAGAATCGCAGGAGACATAAACACTATCACACCCTTAATATTCATTTCAGATAGATTGTATTAATATTTCTGGAAATTGAAGTTGCAGTGTAGCAGCTGCTAAACACTGAGTACGGCGACCTCAATACTATTACCTGTCTTGTAATCGTAATTATATAAAACCAGACAGGTCGAGCAAAAACTCTGATTTATATAATTTGCAGGACTGCGCCTCTAATAAATTCTGAAATATAAGATATGGTTCTAAGACCTGAAAATATTTGGAAAATGTATCGAGGATAGAGTCTTGTCAGACTTTATGCTCTATTGTATGGAATTATATTACCACCAGCTGCGCCTGTCATGTAGTAGAAGGCTCGCCCTTGAGTTGAAGATTGAAGTTGGTCACAGATAAGAGCTGATTTATCTGCAGGTGAGGATAAAGAATAATAAATAATCTCGATCCAGCCCACACAATACATCCACTTATATATGTTCCAATATTCAAACTTGTATCAATTATCTCAATGATTGTCATTGATCGGCTCTGAACAGGATATAACGTGGCAGGCACAATGTATGAAAGGCTTAAGAAATAATCGAACTCAGAAGACGAATTACTGAATTTTAAATATAATATAGAATGTGCTATGACAGTGAAGATTTAATGCTAATGAAGAAGTAAGGTTTATAGTTTGACAATAGTTTAACATCGACAGAATTATTACTAGATTTGTGCTCTGATGGTGTGATACAATGCACCATTTCAACATATTTTATAATTGACAAAACTTATAATTTTAATAATGAAATAATTCACAAATGAAAATCAAGGTTGCTCTCCTAGCGGCAGAGGACAGTTGATCAACTATGAGAGATTATAATTTATAAAGCAATCTGAATTCTAAGAACTTTATAATTAAAATGCGCATGTCGACGTGGCCATAATATTAATTTCGAAATTTACTTGCACTGCGCTTTTTCGAAGCAAAGAGTGGGGCCCCAAATATAAAAGATAACGCACGTAAATTTTCCTTGTCGTGGATTCTTTGAATTAATCATTTATGAATTCGGCGGCTCGTCCAGGCTTCGGTATTCAGATACTTGGGAAATTGAAATCAATTATCTCCTTCAATAATTGAATAATGAACAATTGATCTCAAATTCCTAGGAAATAAATTGATATTTGAAAATATAACAATTAATTCAGCCTTAAATATCGGCTCAGTATTGAAATACAAAAATGAATGAACAAGAATAATAATTCTACTAATATGTCCATAGACATGAATCTGTGAAACATAGAAGCAGTCAGCTGTTGAAATTCTTCTTTGAAATTACAACATTTTCCCAGACTTAATGATATTGTGTACTTTCGATTTAACCTGTACCCAAGATCTCTTCTTGAGAACAGGACATTCAGAAATACATTTTCCACATTCAATTTTCCCTGGTACTTCTTTAGACAAAATTTTATTTGCAAAATAATTTTTGATAATTTTGTTCTCTTCTGGGGTCCAGGATTCTCTCACGATATTTTTTTTGTTTTTTTTTTTTGAAAAATGGGTAGCATTATTACCTTTGCACGTTTTTTTCATTGGTGCATCTGGTGATACATCACCTAAGATTCCAATAGGTTGTGGTTCTTCATCTGTTTCTTGCTCTGATAACAATTCCAAATCAATGTTATCAAGATTTTGTCCAGGCTCAATTGTTCCTTTATCAAATTGGATAAGTAATTTACTCACTTTGGCAAGCTCAAGAGTATTATCAGGAAGACGATAAAAGTCTTTGTGGATGTTCAGCGAGTGACCCATGTGCCTTGACAATAGCTCGAGTTCGTTGGAGCTTAAATTGAGTATTTGGCTGACAGTAGCAATGTGATTCCGCAATTTTGTTGAGGTAAGATTATCAATATTTTTTGATAATCTTTTCTCTTTCCTCCCACAACTGCAACCTTCTCATTCTCAGTAAAATAAATGAAAATACTTTAGCGACAGCATTTATAAAAGATATGGCTCTATAATTATTCACTTAATTAGTATCACCTTTTTTATGCAATGGAAATATAATTGAACGTGGAAACCCTGTTGGTATCTGTCCACCTCTGACGATGGCATTGGAAAAAGTCAAAATAATCTCTTTGTAATTTTTTGACGCATTCTTGTAAAACTCAGCAGGAACTCTGTTATCACCTGGAGCCTTATTGTTGCGCATTGTCTTGAAGGCACTTTCCAATTCATTCATATCTATGTCTTTGTCAAGAGTTTGATCTTCAACATTCCTCGCCGCATAATATGTGACTACCCCGCAAACTGATCCAAACACTCGTCTGAAGTGTTCAACCCAATCCTCAGCACTCACAGTTCGCGAAATCTTGAACTCTCTACACTTGAATTTCTTTATCAGAGCCCACAAATCACTGGAATCCTTGACTCTTCTGAGTTGTTCTTTTATATCGCTGTAATACGCTTGCCTTTTACTCTTACATAGCAGTTTGTATTCCTTTACTACCTTCATATAATTTTCTCTCACCTGCTCCGAATTTGATTTTCTAAACACATTCAATAGGCTGAACACTCGCTTTCTCATAACCGCACACTCTTTGTCGAACCACTTTTCTCTCCATCCTTCTCTCTTTCTATCAGGTTGGGGCACATAATTTGCAGCTCTATATACAAGATTATTTAATACTTCATAAGTCTCTTCACTACTCTCGGGAAGACCATTTATTTCTCTACAAGCATTGGTGAGTTTAGATATATATTCATTCTTCCTCGCTTCCTTCCATTTCAACTTCGGTAAGAGTGGTAAAATTGTGCTCTCTCTTTCTAGAGTATCAACCGTGATTAGCGTAGCTTCAATTGGGAAATGATCAGATAAAAATTCTGGCACAATAGAAAATTTTCCAACTATTTGCGCTAATTCGACAGCCATGCAACATAGATCTATTACGGAAGCCCCTCTGCCTATAAAAGTAAAGTCTCCCCACCTATCTCCACTTATCCTTCTATTCATAATGATGAAATTAAAAACCTCACAGAACTCCAATATTTTCTTACCTTTCATATTAATCACCTCATCCTTTGACTCTTGCTTATTACTCAGTGCATTTCCCAATTCTATTACATCTGTTAATTCCGACATGTCCTGTCCATTTCCTATTCTACCGTTAAAATCTCCAATTAAAATCATATTATTTCTATTATGCTCTTGCACTATCATAAACTCCCATAATGTATTGAATTCTCTCTCCCATTCCATGTCTCCTCCACCACTCAGGTAAATTGGAACTATATAATATTCATCCCGTTGTCCTGCATTCATGTGAATAACTTTCCTCTCAAGCGCATCGATTACCTTACAAAAACTCTCTATTCTTTTACTAATTTCTATTAACTTTCCTCCCTTTGCTCTACCTCAGTTTGATTCTCCAACTGCGAATTCCCAGTATAAATTGTAATCTGGAAAACAGTTTTCAAAATACAATTGTTTTCCTCTTTCAACAAACGTCTCCAATAGTACAAAAACATCATAATTACAAATAAAATTATATACTTGAACAATCTTACCACTTAATCCAGCCACATTGTACGCTACTATACTCAACTGTCCCTTCTCACACGGACTGACGGCGTTATCTCAGCGGTTGCGGTCTTCGTCCTCGCCGCCTCTCTCCTCCTCATCACACATGCTCCCGCTCACGGCCCGCATCACATTCTCATCGAACATGCTCCCGATCTTCTGCAGCCCATCCTCTCCCTCCGAGACCAGTCCATTCTCCTCATCCAGCGTGAAAACCCGACTATTCACGATTAAACGATCCACTTCAACCGATACTCTCCTCTCACTCCCGGAACTTGTTTCTTCAACTCGCCAAGCACCCGGTAAAGCTTTGATCGTCGTTTTCTTGTGTCGAAAGCAAAGTCTTTATGAATCACAAACTGTGTACCCTTCAGCTTCCTACTGTTTCTCGTGATGAAATGGATGTCCTGATCGTCCGGAAAATGCGCAATGATT